>NC_046154.1:234675132-234963498 GCF_011064425.1 Rattus rattus | reverse complement strand
CAGAGGAACAGACACACATGGGAAGCCAGAAGAGACTACACTCTGCCCACATTTCTGACTCCAGAGGAAAACACGTAAGGTCATCTTGGACCCTGGTGAACTAGGGCCCCAGGAAAAGGTGGGGCAGGACCTCCTGGTTCCCGCCCTCATGGAGAGCTCAAAAGCAGCCCACAGGAGCAACTTCAGCCACAGGACCAGAGGTAAGACCAAATTTTCTGCTCCAAGTGACCTGCCTGGTGGACTCAGGACACACAGGAACAGATGAAGACCAGTAGACAGGAAAGACTAAACACCTGAAAGCAGAACACTCTGTTCCCATAACTGGCTGAAAGAAAGAAGGAAAACAGGTCTATAGCACTCCTGATACATAAGCCTATAGGACGGTCTAGCCACTGTCAGAAATAGCAGAACAAAGTAACACCAGAGACAACCTGATGGCGAGAGGCAAGCACAGATACCAAGATTACATGGCATCGTTGGAGCACAATTCTCCCACCAAAGCAAACAGTGAATATACAAACACACCAGAAAAGCAAGATCTTGATTTTAAGTCACATTTGATCATTTGATCGTGATGATGGAGGACTTCAAGAAAGACATAATGAACTACCTTAGAGAAATGCAGGAAGACATAAATAAACAAGTAGAAACCTATAGAGAGGAACCACAAAAATCCCTGAAAGAATTCCAGGAAAAAACAATCAAACAGTTGAAAGAATTAAAAATGGAAATAGAAGCAATAAAGAAAGCAAAAAGGGAGACAACTCTGGATACAGAAAATCAAAGGAAGAGAAAAGGAGCCATAGATACAGCATCACAAACAGAATATAAGAGATAGAAGAGAGACTCTCAGGAGAAGAAGATTCCATAGAAATCATTGACACGACTGTCAAAGATAATGTAAAACAGAAAAAGCTACTGGTCCAAAACATACAGGAAATCAGGACTCAATGAGAAGATCTAACCTAAGGATAATAGGTATAGAAGAGAGTGAAGACTCCCATTTCAAAGGACCAGTAAATATCTTCAACAAAATCATAGAAGAAAACTTCCGTAACCTGAAGACAGAGATGCCCATAAACATACAAGAAGCCTTCAGAACTCCAAAAGATTGGACCAGAAAAGAAACTAGTCCTGTCACATAATAGTCAAAATACCAAATGCAAAAAACAAAGAAAGAATTTTAAAGGCAGTTAGGGAAAAAAGTCAAGTAATATATAAAGGCAGACCTATCAGAATCAAACAGATTTCTCGCCAGAGACTATGAAAGCCAGAAGATCCTGGACAGATGTCATACAGACCCTAAGAGAACACAAATGCCAGCCCAGGTTATTGTATCCAGCAAAACTCTCAATTAACATAGATGGAGAAACCAAGATATTGCATGAGAAAACCAAATTTACACAATATCTTTCCACAAATCCAGCCCTACAAAGCATAATAAATGGTAAAGCCCAACATAAGGAGGCAAACTACACCCCAGAAAAAGCAAGAAACTAATTTTGTCTTGGCAAAAAAACAAAGAGAAGAAAAGCACACAAACATAATCTCACATCCAAATACGAATATAAAAGGAAGCAACAATCACTATTCCTTAATATCTGTCAACATCAATGGACTCAATTCCCCCAATAAAAAGACATAGATTAACAAACTGGATATGCAATGAGGACCATGCATTCTGCTGCCTACAAGAAACACACCTCAAAGACAAAAACAGACACTACCTCAGAGTGAAAGGCTGGAAAACAACTTTGTAAGCAAATGGTCAGAAGAAGCAAGCTGGAGTAGCCATTCTAATATCGAATAAAATCGATTTTCAAACAAAAGTCATCAAAAAAGATAAGGAAGGACACTTCATATTCAACAAAGAAAAAATCCTCCAAGATGAACTCTCAGTCCTAAATATCTATGCTCCAAATACAAGTGCAACTGCATACATAAAAGAAACCTTACTAAACCTCAAAGCATACATTGCACCTCACACAATAATAGTAGGAGCTTTCAACACCCCACTCTCATCAATGGACAGATCATGGAAACAGAAATTAAATAGAGACATAGACAGACTAAGAGAAGTCATGAACCAAATGTACTTAACAGATATTTATAGAACATTCTATCCTAAAGCAAAAGGATATACCTTCTTCTCACCACCTCATGGTACTTTCTACAAAATTGACCATATACTTGGTCATAAAACAGGACTCAATAGATACAGAAAGATAGAAATAATCCCATGCGTCCTATCACACCACCACGGGCTAAAGCTGGTCTTCAACAACAATAAGGGAAGAATGCCCACATAAATATGGAAGTTGAACAATGCTCTACTCAATGATAACCTGGTCAAGGAAGAAATAAAGAAAGAAATTAAAGACTTAGAATTTAATGAAAATGAAGGTACGACATACCCATACTTATGGGACACAATGAAAGCTGTGCTAAGAGGAAAACTCATAGCTCTGAGTGTCTGCAGAAAGAAACAGGAGAGAGCATATATTAGCAGCTTGACTGCACACCTAAAAGGTCTAGAACAAAAAGATGCAAATACACCCAGGAGGAGTAGAAGGCAGGAAATAATCAAACTCAGAGCTGAAATTAACCAAGTAGAAACAAAAAGGACTATACAAAGAATCAACAGAACCAAAAGTTGGTTCTTTGAGAAAGTCAACAAGATAGATAAACCCTTAGCCAGACTAACGAGAGGACACAGACAGTGTGTCCAGATTAACAAAATCAGAAATGAAAACGGAGACATAACTACAGAATCAGAGGAAATTCAAAAAATCATCAGATCTTACTATAAAAGCCTATATTCAACAAAACTCGAAAATCTACAGAAAATGGACAATTTCCTAGACAGATACCAGGTACCGAAGTTAAATCAGGAACAGATAAACAATTTAAACAACCTCATAACTCCTAAGGAAATAGAAGCAGTCATTAAAGGTCTCCCAACCAAAAAGAGCCCAGGTCCAGATGGATTCAGTGCAGAATTCTATCAGACCTTCACAGAAGACCTCATACCAATATTATCCAAACTATTCCACAAAATTGAAATATATGGAGCGTTAGGGAATTCCTTCTATGAAGCCACAATTACGCTTATACCTAAACCACACTAAGACCCAGCAAAGAAAGAGAACTTCAGACCAATTTCCCCTATGAATATCGATGCAAAAATACTCAATAAAATTCTTAAAAACTGAATCCAGGAGCACATCAAAACAATCATCCATTATGATCAAGTAGGCTTCATCCCAGGCATGCAGGGATGGTTTAATGTATGGAAAACCATCAACATAATCCACTATATAAACAAACTGAAAGAACAAAACCACATGATCCTTTCATTAGATGCTGAGAAAACATTTGACAAAATTCAACACCCCTTCATGATAAAAGTCCTGGAAAAAATAGGAATTCAAGACCCATACCTAAACATAGTAAAAGCCATATACAGCAAACCAGTCACTAACATTAAACTAAATGGAGAGAAACTTGAAGCAATCCCACTAAAATCAGGGACTAGACAAGGCTGCCCACTCTCTCCCTACTTATTCAATATAGTTCTTGAAGTTCTAGCCAGAGCAATTAGACAACAAATGGAGATCAAGGGGATACAGATTGGAAAAGAAGAAATCAAAATATCACTATTTGCAGATGATATGATAGTATATTTAAGTGATCCCAAAAGTTCCACCAGAGAACTACTAAACCTCATAAACACCTTCAGCAAAGTGGCTGGGTATAAAATTAACTCAAATAAATCAGTAGCCTTCCTCTACACAAAGGAGAAACAAGCCGAGAAAGAAAATAGGGAAACGACACTCTTCATAATAGTCCCAAATAATATAAAGTACCTTGGTGTGACTTTAACCAAGCAAGTAAAAGATCTGTACAATAAGAACTTCAAGACTCTGAAGAAAGAAATTGAAGAAGACCTCAGAAGATGGAAAGATCTCCCATGCTCATGGATTGGCAGGATTAACATAGTAAAAATGGCCATTTTACCTATTTCTTTCTTCAGAGGCTTGAAGTTCTTATCATACAGATTTTTTACTTGCTTGGAGAAAATTTCCTGAACAAAACACCAATGGCTTATGCTCTAAGATCAAGAATGGACAAATGGGATCTCATAAAACTGCAAAGCTTCTATAAGGCAAAGGTCACTGTTGTTAGGACAAAAATAGCAACCAACAGATTGGGAAGAGATCTTTATCAATCCTACAACAGATAGAGGCCTTATATCCAAAATATACAAAGAACTCAAGAAGTTAGACCATAGGGAGACAAATAACCCTATTAAAAATGGGTTTCAGAGTTAAACAAAGAATTCACAACTGAGGAATGCTGAATGGCTGAGAAACACCTAAAGAAATGTTCAACATCTTTAGTCATAAGGGAAGTGCAAGTCAAAAGAACCCTGAGATTTCACCACACACCAGTGAGAATGGCTAAGATCAAAAACTCATGTGACAGCAAATGCTGGCGAGATTGTGGAAAAAGAGGTACACTCCTCCATTGTTGTGGGATTGCAGACTGGTACAACCATTCTGGAAATCAGTCTGGAGGTTCCTCAGAAAATTGGACATTGAACTGCCTGAGGATCCAGCTATACCTCTCTTGGGCATATACCCAAAAGATGCCCCAACATATAAAAAAGACACATGCTCCACTATGTTCATAGCAGCCTTATTTATAATAGCCAGAAGCTGGAATGAACCCAGATGCCCTTCAACAGAGGAATGGATACAGAAAATGTGGTACATCTACATAAAGGAATATTACTCAGCTATCAAAAACAATGACTTTATGAAATTCATAGGCAAATGGATGGAACTGGAAAATATCATCCTGAGTGAGGTAACCCAATCATAGAAAAGCACACATGGTATGCACTCATTGATAAGTGGATATTAGCCCAAATGCTCGAATTACCCTAGATGCACAGAACATATGAAACTCAAGAAGGATGACCAAAATGTGAATGCTTCATTCCTTCTTTAAAAGGGGAACAAGAATACCCTTGGGAGGCAAAGTTTAGGGAGGCAAAGTTTAGAACAGAGCCTGCCCCACATGTGGCCCATACAAATACAGCCACCAAACTAGATAAGATAGATGAAACAAAGAAGTGCAGGCCAACAGGAACTGGATGTAGATCTCTCCTGAGAGACACAGCCAGAATACAGCAGATACATAGGCGAATGCCGTCATTAAACCACTGAACTGAGAATGGGACCCCCGTTGAAGGAATCTTAGAAAGGACTGAAGGAGCTTGAAGGGGCTTGAGACCCCATATGAACAACAATGCCAAGCAACCAGAGCTTCCAGGGACTAAGCCCCTGCCCAAAGACTATAAATGGACTGGCCCTGGGCTCCATAGGGAGCAATGAATAGCCTAGTAAGAGCACCAGTGGAAGGGGAAGCCCTTGGTCCTGCAAGACTGAACCCCCAGTGAAGGTGATTTTTTGAGGGGGCGGTAATGGGGAGGATGGGGAAAAACCCATACAGAAGGGGGACTGAAGGGGCAGTTGTAGGGGATGTTGGTCTGAAACCAGGAAAGGGGAATAACAATCAAAATGTAAATGAGAAATACCAAGATGAAAAAAATTTAGAATTGTACTGTAATGTCTAATAACATTTATGTGAATGCCATTACCTTTCTGTCTTCCCTATGTCCCTTGTAATTTTTATTTCACTTTATCTTTTCACTGACAGATTCTTCTTGGCATTTCAAAAATGTCACCACTTTTGTGATGCAAACAAAAATACTTATGCACAGTTGTATGGCTCTGATCACTGGGTCCCTTACAAAGTGACTAATGGTCAAATAGTATACACAGTGTATTCACTGTGGCTGAACAAAGAAATCAGCTGTCTCATTAGCAGGAAAGAATACAGTTCAATTCTGAGAAACTCATGCAATTTGGAGCATTTGAGGAGTTTTTCATTTACTCATTTGATAGCTCAAAAAAGTTAAAACAAAGAAAAGAAAGACTGAATGAAGATAATATGGAATTTTGATAAAGAGAATGATTTAGAAGAACAGAATGTTTTGTATAGCATTAGGTGTAACCTTTACAAATGTCTTATTAAGGAAAAAAAAACATTTCTCTGTATTATGAAAAATTTTACCCAAATGATCAAATACTCAGAAAATAAACAAACTTTTACAGACAAAAGAAGAGTGATATGTGGTACAAAGGCAGTCAAGTTTAGAAAAGAAATCTTCTCACAGCAAGGACAAAAACCTGCATGTCTGTAGGTGGAAATTGGTATGTCTCTTCTAGATACTTGTGGCATGACTTGATTCAGTGAAATAACCCAGAGAGATTTCTCTAGACACATAGTCTTCATTAAAACACAAAAGTTTTTCATTGATAATATAAATAATACATTATTAAATAAAATAATAATTTACTAAAATGTTTTGTCAGAACTTAACAACACAAAAACTAATACACAGCCCAACTCATAAAGCATTTCGCCACATCCCCTAAGAAAAAGTTTTATCTCAAGCCAGGCTTGGTAACAGAGAGTGAGAAAAAGGCACATTTCTGAGTTCAATGCCAGCTTGTTGACATAGAAGTTGCAGGCTAATCAAGGCTTTATAGTGGGATTGTGTCTCTTAAAAACAAGAGTTTTGTAGTAAAAAAAAAAAAGAACCTCTCATAAAAGAGATTCTAAAATAAAAAATATATGGAAAAATATGAGAAAAATGATGGTGTGTGTATGACTAGATCAGATTCTAGATTTGAGAACTGTTGTAAAAAGATATTTCATTATTTATGAAAACTAATATGTGTAGGTCATAGTAATTGTGATTATGAAATCAGTATTAATTCTCTTAGTTCTGATAATGGATATGTAGTTTTATGACTAATGAAAGAAATTCTTTTTCTCAGCTTTGAAAATACCATATGTCTACTTATATCAGATATTTCCTTTAAAGAGTGTACACACCTAGAAGATAATGTGGTCAGAAGAATTCAGTTAGCATTTTATTACATAAACAGAAATGTAGCTAATACCATGGGTTTATAACAACTTCAGCTTCCTCTCCTTATTTAAGCTTTAGCATTTGACGAGCTTGTGTAGCTGCTATTACTTCTTTGCCTTGCTGTTGCAATTTGCACGTTGGAGAGGTCATTCATCAGAATCTTTGGAATTTGGACTGAGAAGTTTCTGTGACCTTTACTAGATCATTAAATTCCATCATGCCCCAAATGTTCATCTAAAGTACACCTGCCTTAGTGACAGCAGTCAACTAAAAGAGGATGTCTCCAGAGGTCTTCATAATGCAGAAATGACATGTTTGTAAGAGACAGTCACTTTATCAACCAATCTAAGATGGACAGGAGACAAGACAATATTGTATGCTAAAATAATCTTCAAAGTCATACTTCTAAAATTGTACTATTTTACAGCTGGAAGAATACTAGGTAGTTGGTAAGTCCTTGTGATGCTTAGTTTTAACAATTAACTTCAGTTTGGTTCTTTCTTACATAGTTTCCAAATGGGCGATTTGGTGGGCAAATACCTGGGGATACAGGAGCAGAAAATCATAATATGTTAGCTCTAACAACACGCTGAATCAAAGGCATGTTTGTAAGGTAGATAGAACAAGATAGTTATAACAAGGTAGGCATAGGTGGTCATATAACCTCAACTATACCCAACCTAGGATCACCTGGGATGAGAGAATCACTGAAGGTTTACTCTGTTCAGTTGGCCTATGGGTCTCTGTCTGTAAGGTATCCTTAATTAAGTTAATTGATGTAGAAGGACCCAGCTTACTGTCGGTAAAACCATCCCCTAGACATTGGGTCCTGCACTTTTAAGAGCAGAGAAATTAAGCTGAGCACACACAAGCAAACAAGTGAACATGTTTATTTCTCTGTCCTCTGACTGTGCATGTGATGTGACTAGCTTCCTGAAGTTCTTGCTTTGATTTCCCCTCAGTAATGGACAGTAGCATGGGATTGCAAGTTGAAATAAATTCCTTTATTCCTCAAATTCTTTTTATCATGCTATTTTATCACAGCAACAAAAAATGAAACTACAACAGTCTCTAGAAAGTGGTTTTTTTTCCCTACCAACAAAATGAACAAAAATAATAAAGATTTTACTTGAAAAATTCTAAATTCCTACAGGAAAGCATAAAAATGTTATAGTTAACAGTTTTAGATAGTACTATTATGTTATTACCACTTTATGGTTTATTATATACTGTTGTTTGAAAATTAAATATCTTGGAGGAGAACTAAGAGAGTAATGGAGTTGTATTATGATCAAAGCATATCCTGTGAGTATATAAATAGGCCCTGTATATCCTTGTGAGTGTAAGTGCATAGACATACCTGTAAATGGATGTGTGGAGATCAGAAGTCAACCTTTCTTATCACTCCTTAAGTGACAGCCACCTTGTTTTTTGGTACAAGTTCTCCCACTGGCTGAGTAGGCCTTTTAGTGGTGAGATTACAAGCATGTTCATTGTTCAAGGCTTTTTTCCATGGATTCTAGAGACAGAATTCAGGTCCTCATGTTTTTGAGGTAACTCAAGGGATATAACTAAACCATTATAGTTGCTTTCAGCCTATGTGTTAGCAAAATGAAAATTAAATATTATAAACAGTGTAGGGAGAAAGCACTGTTTTCTTCTCTCCATTGGAGAGGGCACTGCATTTCAGATTCCCTGGTGACAGATACTTTAAATTATGACCGTCCTCCAGAGAGTATCCATCAAGAGTCCATCAGCCTGAATGTCTATTTCTCCCATCATTCAGATGTCAGTGATGAACAGATGGTCAATGAGGGTGTAGGGTTTTCGATTAAAGGAACTATTGAGAATGTCAAAAAGAACTGAAAGGATTCTCACTAAAGTTCCATATCACGAGCAATTCAGGAACACGAAAAACTCAGTTTTTAAGGAGCAACTCAAGCCATAAACATTGAAAAGGAAGATTAGTTTCAGTCATAAAGTACAGTGCCATCAACTCCTTGAAGGAAATGAGAGGTGATTGCATTTCAATTTTTGTAGTGTCTCTGGGAGGTCTGAGTCACTTGGTGATGTTGCAGAATGTGACAATGCTGCCAGACCTTCAGTAACATTCATTGTTGTTGTGAGCTACTGAAGTATCCCACAGAGGCACGAATGAGTCCATTTGTCTTCTTGAGAGCTTAATTTACTACTGGCAGGTATTGGCCTGAGGCTCACAGAGGAATGGAATTTATACCCACTGGGCACCTATTGTCATTCAGGACTTGGAGTGACACCTGTGTGCTCTTTTTTTATTTGATCCCTACTATTATCCAGAAGCAGCTACTAATACCTTGTAGTTTGGCTGTCCCTCAAAGCCCATGTGTTGGAAACTTACTTAACAGGAAGATCTTTATGATATAAAGAGGGCTCTTCCTTCAAGAATGAAGTAATGTGAGGTTGACAGAATGGGCTCATTTCTGAAAAAGAAGTAGATTTTCTTTTTTTGTGTTTGTTTGTTTCTTTAAGACAGGGTTTATCTGTACAGCCCTGACAGTCCTGAAATTCATTTTGTAGACCAAGCTGAGCTCAAAAATTAGAGATCTATCTGCCTCTCTCTTCTGAGTGCTAGGATTAAAGCTACACCCTGCCCAGATGGATTTTCAACAAAAGGAAGTGTGGATTTCTTTTGGTCTTTCCCTTTTTTTCTTTTGGTTGTTCCGAGTCAGATCTGGGCACACAAAGATTCTTCTCCCTCAAATATATCACTTTGTCCTTTGAAAATACATTGATTTTATATAATAATCAATAGTTAGATTATAAGTTGATGGTAAAGTTAAACAACATAGGAAGCAAAGAACTTCATGGGAATGTAACAATTAGGGAGCTTCCACACTTTTTCATAGTGGATCTTAATATTTGGACAAACTTTTGTTATTTAATCTCATTGAACCTCAAGGCTTTCACCTGTAAATGGAGATAAATTTGCAAGCACTCAGAAGAACTACAACATCTAGTCAGGATTTAGCACACAGTAGGTATTCAATGTGCAACTACAAATTTTGATCTGGCAACATTATAAATTCTCATTCAAGTTTTTCATGTATGAATGGAAAGAAAGAAAATCGTAAGTTAGGGAGTGTATTTTAAGTTCCTTTGCTAATATTCTGACCATGCTACTCTTAACTCCACTATAAACCTGTGAGGTAGCTTTTTTTTTTCAATTTTTTCTTTTATTGGATATTTTTTAATTTGCATTTTAAATGTTATCCCCTTTCCCATTTCCCCTCCAGAAATCCTCTATCCCATCACCCTTCCCCCTGCTTCTATGAGGGTGCTTCCTCACTCACCTACCCACTCTCTTCCACTGCCCTGTCCTGACATTCTTCTATACTGGGGCATCAAGCCTTGACAAGACTAAGGACCTCTCCTCCCACTGATGCCCAACAAGGCCATCTTCTGTTACATATGTGGATGGAGCATCCCTGTGTACTCTTGAGATGGTGGTTTAATCCCTGGGACCTCTGGGGGGTCTGGTTGGTTGATATTGTTCTTCTTATTGGATTGCAAACCCATTCAGCTCCTTCAGTCTTTTTTCTAACTCCCCCATTGGAGACCCTGTTCTCATTTCAATGGTTAGCTGTGAGCCTCTGTATTTGTCAGGCTCTGGCAGAGCCTCTCAGGAGACAGCTATATCAGGCTCCTATCAGCATGCACTTCTTGGCGTCTGCAATATTGTTTGTATATGGGATAGATCCCCCAGGTGCGGCAGTCTCTGAATGGCCTTTCCTTCAGTCTCTGCTCTATGCTTTGTCCTCATGCTTCCTCCTGTGAGTATTTTTATTCCCCTTTCTAAGAAAATCTGAAGCATCCACACTTTTGTCTTCCTTCTTTTTGAGCTTCATGTGGTTTGTGAGTTGTATCTTGGGTATCCCAAGCTTTTGGCTAATATCCACTTATCAGTGAGTGCATACCATGTGTGTTCTTTTGTGATTAGGCTACCTCACTCAGGATTATATTTTCTAGTTCCATTCATTTGCCTAAGAATTTCATGTAGTCATTGTTTTTAATAACTGAGTAGTATTCCACTGTGTAGATGTACTACATTTTCTGTATCCTTTCCCCTGTTGAAGGACATCTGGGTCTTTCCAATTTCTAGCTATTATAAATAAGGCTGCTATGAACATAGTGGAGCATGTGTCTTTGTTGTATGTTGGAGCATCTTTTGAGTATATGCCCCGGAGTGATAGAGCTGGGTCCTCATGTGTAATCCGTCCAATTTTCTGAAGATCTGCAAGACTGATTTCCAGAGTGGTTGTACCAGCTTAAATTGCCACCAACAATGGAGAAATGTTCCTCTTTCTCCACATCCTTGCCAGCATCTGCTGTCACCTGAGTTTTTGATCTTAGCCATTCAGACTGGTGTGAGGTGGAATCTCAGAGTTGTTTTGATTTGCATTTCCCTGATGACAAAGGATGTTGAGCATTTCTTCAGGTGCTTCTAGGCCATTTGATATTCCTCAGTTGAGAATTCTAAGACCCTATTGGAGAGATTAGGAAACTGCCACCCATGGGGAGCTAAGTAACTTATAAAGACCCAGTATTTGCTCTGAGGGAACTGGAATTATAATTAAAGATATGCATAATTTGCACATGAAGATGAAAAATGCTACAAGAGTAGAAATGTTATATTCAGCACAGTGACTCACACATGTGATCCTAGTACAAAGGAGACTAAAGAAAAATGATTGCCCTGGGTTTGATGGTACTACCATCAGCTTTATAGTGAAGTATAGGCCAGCCTGAGATATGTAGTGAGATGTTTTTCCCTCAAGACAATGCTTTAAAAGGGGCCGGAAAGATGGTTCAGTAGTTAAAAATGCTTGCTAAGGAATCATAATCTCAGATCCCAGCACCTAGATAACAAGCAGATATTCTGCAACCTCCTGAAACTTCAGCTCTAAAGGATCCAGATTTCTGTTCTGACTTTCTCGTGCACACTTATGCACACACACAATCACTCATAGTAAAACTATAAATACTTTCTTTGAAAAGAAAAAAATCTCGACAGAGACACGCTGTAGCCAGACCAGTACCTACAGATAGTAATAGCCAGAAAAAAAAATCTTTCAGGAATAAAATGTACACAAGCCAAGATGGGATGTGTTACGGTAATAAATAACTTACATATGTTAGAGGTCTAAAACTAAAACTTTAATTTTTGTTTGAGGTCTCACAGGTAAGACTTTCCAAAGATGTTTAGGAAATGAAGTAGACTGCGTACAAGTGCCAACATCTTGGGTGTTTTCTAATTGTTTCTGAGTAATTGTAGAATTAATTCAACTCATTAAATACTTAGAAATAGAAGATGCAAGCCAGATCAATTCCATTCTTGAGTCAGTTGAGAGAATTAGTCATGTGACCCTAGAGAATACACATTTCGGTCAAGGAGAATAATTTTGTCATCTTCCTATCGTGGATGAATAGAAGATGAGCAACTCTCATAATTAGAAACAAACAGTCTGTAAGAAATGGCCTGGCAAATTTATTAATTTGGAAGTCAGGATTTCAAAACACTTTATGGATAATATTTGTCGGTAAAAACTGTGCTGCTTCTAAAGACCTATTTGAATACTCTGTGAATTTTCTGTGTCTATGGAGATTCCTGGCTATAGCCACAGCAACCAGTTTCCTATCGAACCTTCAGTAAGCATTCGTTGGTAGAAGTATCTGTCTGAAGCACCTCTTAAGATCTTCCCCTCTATGCAGGCATGACATCAGAGCTATGTTTCATCCTGTAGCATTTATCAAGTAACTGGTGCTTATATGGTACATTTAAAATGATAAACAGTGTATAATGGTATTACGGAAATTTGTCTCAGTGTGTACTCTCTCTGTGCTCACGTAGTCCAGAAATTAGAGGCTAATCCTAAACTCCCTCTCCTGTCATAATGAGTAATCACCACTGTCAACTTGACTGAGTTTGGAATTACCTAGGAGATACAACTCTGTCTTTCCAAAGAGAGTTACATGGAAGGAAGTCCAACCCTGAATGTTAATAACAACATATTCACAGGCTGGGATCCTGGATTGAGGATTAAGGAGAAAAACAGTGCAGCACCAAGATTCATTACAAACTGCTCTTCTCTGTTCACTCAGTGTGAATGGCAATTCAAGACTAGCTGCCTAGCAAGCCCCAGAGATCCGCCCATTTTTGCTTCCGGACTGTTGAGGTTACGAGCATATGCTACCATGCCTGGCTTTTTACATGTGTGCTGGGGATCCAAATTCAGGTCCTCATGCTTAAGTGGCAGGCACTTTCCCAGCTAAACCATCTACAGACTGTACATTGGAATAAGCTGGGACACTTGAAAAAATGCTAATGCCTCTGATTCAACCTCAAGATAGTGTTACGCACAGGTTTTAGAAGATAACTATGCATTTAAGCTTTTATGAGCAGCTGGGCAAATCTCTTAGGCAGCTACATTTGAAATCCAAGAAGCCTTTCTGTCTTCATTCCACTGGCAGCTTTAATGAAGGTCCCCCCAGTTTATAAACCATGCTACATTAGCAATTCTCACTTGTACTCCTTGGGTAGCCCAGTAGTGCATTTCCAGTATACTCTGCCCATCTATCTGTGTTCCCACCACACCTAGTACCTACATAGACTACAGACATTTTATCATGTGTTTCTGCTATCAGATATGAATGTCTTGAGGGTAGCAATTGAGATTATTTTTTTGTTCTGCCTGACTTGGTATTATGGATATGGTATACAAAATGTGCTCAGTAAATATTTTATCATGAATATGAATGAATGTTTAGTGAATTTAGACATCAAACCTAGCACAAATAAAAACAAGATAGAGCATCTCAAATTGAGATGTTCGATGGCCAGTCTTGTGGGGGAAGTGGATACAGAAGCACAATGTAATAGGGAAAAGGCAAACAGATGGAGAGATTGTTTCACATGTATTGGGATTTAGATAGATAGCAAGAAACATTGCTCAAATTGCTAGCAGCTGGGTTTGCCAGACATATTTGATCATTGACTTACTACTGAGGAAAACAAAAAGTACAGAAAAGAGTTGGGAATAGAACGTGGAATAATTCTATGTGTTGTCTCCTAAGTCCTTCCCAGCCTACTGGTTCCCAAGTTACCTTATTGACATATTTACTTATATATCCAGAGACTACAGAACATCTATAAATATATGCATACATATTACACACACACAAACATATATATATATATATTCAAGTGTGTGTGTATGTATGTATGTATGTATGTATGTATGTATGTATGTATGTATTTTGTATATCCATCCAAGAAACCAGAGGAAAAACAATGCAGTCATTGTGTCTAGGCTATTGCATCTCAATTTGAATCCTGTCTTTCATTAGTCACACCGTGAAGCTGAGCTGGAACTCTGCAAATTAAATGACTCCTTGCCAACTGGCTCTCTGTTAGGTTCCTCCAGCATGGGGGCCAGTGCAGAGAGAGAAAAAAAGGAGTTTGGGGGAAATGAAGTTGCTCCTCCTTGTCTACTGTGTGTCCCTGTTACCATGGCAACAGTGCTTAATTCCATCAGCACTTTGAGTTTTCCTTTTCACACTCAGAACCCGGGTTCTCCCACTACTCATGATGGCCATCCCATGGAAGGATTTTTTTTTTTTTTTTTTTTTTGTTTTTTTTTTTCGTTGCTGGGACCGAACCCAGGGCCTTGCACTTGCTAGGCAAGCGCTCTACCACTGAGCTAAATCCCCAACCCCCATGGAAGGATTCTTATAAGTACTTCCGTCCTCCTCTAGTTCAGGCCAATATCTCTCTGGCAGAGAAAGAGGCTCCATGATTGAGTAATTTTTTCTGCATGTGCCTACTGATATGGTACAAGAGACATCTACAGCTACTGGGAGAAAACGGGCAAAAGAGGTGGAAAGCCATGAAAAAAATAACCAATAAAGCAACTAATAAAATTGACCACAGGGTTAAAAGGAAACAAAATGAAACAAAACCAAACACTGAATGCTACCTCCTGAGTGGCTGTCATTCCAAACATAGCATTCTATGTGGGAAATTTGGTTCCCTGTGGTAATGCCTTATTTTATTGTCACACTATTGCTTCAAAGTCATCCCAGATGTGCCCAGAATGGTATAATCTCCGGAGCCTAAGGTCCTGTAGGGGACTGATGTACACAGTCATGCCAAACATGCCGAGGGATCAAGGTATAAATAATTGCTTGATTGATTCCAGAAAGGCTATAGAGAGGGCATTGGAACCAGAAACCACCCGACCCACACAAGCCAATAAAGGGCCCAGAAGGTGATTAGCAGGCCAGGATGAGCAGAGTGATGTAGTAGATACTCTAGGCTATGAAAATAGCACATGAATGAGGAGAGGAGGCATGAAAAGGCACAGCAGGTTTTGGAGAGTCATTTCATAAGGCTGTGCCTAACATGTATGGGGGTGGAGGAGAGTGCATCTGGAAAAACAGATTGTGGCCAGATTGTGAAGGTCCTGGGTTGCCATCAATTCTCTTGGAAAACATCTGCTAACAGTGTGCTGGCCAAAGCTACTGCCACTTTTGCATATGTGTGATAAGGCTCCATTTTTTTCATACAGGTCCAGAATGAGCTTGGTTTCTAAGATAGAGGTCCAGGGAGAAGATTTCTGGCTCCAGAGGTCAGGGGTAGAATGGATATTTTCCAATGTGTTGCTTCAGCACATCGCCAAAATGTTAGCAGAATATCTTCATGCTGTTACAAAGCTGGAGTGAGGTTTTCCATTGTGTTTTCCTAGGTGCACATTGCCTTGTTCACAGTTGCTGGGGCTGGCTCCATTGTACCCTAAGAAGTTTCAGAAGATAGGGCTGAGAATTCAGGAAAGAGAACAAATTTGCCTTAGGCTGACTCACATGAAAACAAACTATGTAAACAAAGTTTAGTGGCAATGGAGCAGTTAGAGTACAAACAGCTTCAGGCATTGGAACAGTGCAAGGCTGGACGTGATGCTGAGACACACATTATTTCAAAGTTAAAAGGGAAGGAAAGGGAGATGGAAAATACTATTCAAGGAAATGAATGCTGTCCTCTTCTGAACACCGCGCGGTACAGGCTTCTGAACACTGACAACTGATTTCCCCAGGCTAACTTTAAAGCTGTCCGTGACTATTCTTGCCTTGCTTTGGTGGCTAATTAATTAAACCTTTGTCTGGTATCGCCTCAACGGAAGCAGAGATGGCGCAGAGGCTGGCAATCAGGGCAAAGGATGATGAGAAGCTATTCAAAAACGAAATGGTGTCAACCGAATGTTGTAGAAGTGGATGACCTGGAAGGGGTGTGAAAGGAATTAGGCATGCTAGCTAGCCTGCAAAAGAGACACACAATCCAGGTGTTTTATTTATAAGCCATACGCCTAGATTGGGTAGCTTTAGAACTATTCTAGCTTATTTCCCAAGTATAATGTCTCTTATTGCTGTTTTTCTGACCAAGTGCTCATGGTTCATCTTCTCACATGGTGGCCTCCTTCATTCACCTCCATGTTCTTTCTTCTTCCCTTCTCTACCTGTAGCCTCCATCTAGGTAACTGAAAACCTGCTTGCCTCTACCTATTGGCCAATCACGGGCTTTAGCCTTTAATTGACCAATTAACTCTGGGAGAAAGGTTACATAGCATCACTTGCTGTACGTGAGGATCTCTGTCCTTGATTATCTCCTCATCCATGGTGGCCAGTATTTAGCATTTAAATGCAAGTAGCATCAGATCAACCTACTACAAAGGGGAATCTTAGTCCTGGCTGCAGAGTACATGGATTTGAATCACTGCAAACTGAAGGACAGGAGAATGACCACACATATAAACCCTGGTTTGTCATTCATCTAATTTTAGAATGGGAGATCCAACTTCATCTGAACCTCCTGGTTTCAGTCAAACCGAAATGTCTCTTAGGGAGACTTCATGTAGCATGGCAGGTGAGGGGGTCAAAGTTGAGAGAGAGGGGGGAGGGGGAGGGGGAGAGAGAGAGAGAGAGAGAGAGAGAGAGAGAGAGAGAGAGAGAGAGAGAAGAGAGAGAAGATGGTGTGGACAGTTAGGTTCACCCTAAGCATAGGAAACAATGTCCAGTGAAGCACACAAATGGTCAAGGAGATATTTAAGAAAATATATGAGCACACAGCCTTAGGAACTGAGGGCAAATAACACCTTTGAATCTAGGCAGTTAGACGGAGTGTGGGTAGGGCCTCATATTGACCTGAAGGCCTAGGGAGAAAGGAACCAGTGATGCCAAGTTGGATTATTTCTAAAATGAGGGCAATTCTGTAGGTGTGCTTGCAGAGAATGATGTTCGGCCAATCTAAAATTAGCTTTTGATTTTCTCTTAGTCTGAGCATCATAATCTGTGATCTTTACAAGAATGAGAAGTTTCCCAACTGGTTCTCAGCTCTCTTCTCATCTATCACCCTTCTCCCATCCCAGTGGCATTAAGCTTCAGCCTTTATAAACCCTAACTTCTCTTCTTGGGGTACTTCTTCCATACATGTAAGTGTCTTTGGCCCTTTGGGATCTGACTTTAAAAACCTGTCCCTCACGTTTGCTTCCCATACCTCTGTTTAACTTCTAACATTTGGGTTTAAGTTCCAATAGAACCTACAGGTCCTATTCCTCAGCTTTGGCTAGAGAAGCTGCAGGCAGGCAAGGCAATGCCTGAAAATGTCTCATTTTCTTCTGAGTCTACCTTGTCCCTCTGTAGTCTGTGAAATACTTCCAAATGGGTGTAGATGACAAAATGCACAGCTGTTGTAGATACTGCATATTTTATTTTTTAAGCATGACTTACAGCCTTTCCTCAGCTCTATGAATACTTTGCTAGATGTGGGGAGAGATATATAGAGTCAGGGAGGAGGGGCCTGCAATGTCAGGTAGGAGAATTAAGTAACTCTGGCTACTCTCATTGTATCTGGGTAGGGTTCCTCATGTTGTGACAACCCAAATGACTCTAAGCATTTCTACATTATTCCGTTTGGAAAAAAACTTGTCTAAGTTGAGAATCATTGCTCTGGTCTGAAGGAATCCTTACATGACTTAGGTGCAAGACCCTAATGAGAAGAATCCTTGTGGCCACATCACACATTACGATGTCATATGGGTTCATTGAAGACTTGTGGATGACTCATTTCAGTTGACACTTCTGTGCATCTTCCTGTGACCCATCTTGGTCCAATTTCACCTCACTGACATATAACTGAGGTGGAATACAGAGACAAGCTAATGCCCACAGCTGAGTACATGCTGCATTATTTTGAGAATGGATGAGTACATGCTATGACATACTCAGTATGACATACTCAGTATATACTATGACATACTGAGCACATACTATGACAGACATCCCTTCTATACAACATAGAGCACTGAAGCAGACAATGCTTCATTTTATTTTTAAGACTTGTGTTCTCTCCCAATTAGAGTCTAGAATGGAGCTTCTCAAATATATGCAAGTCAGAAATATTTAATGATGTTTATCCAATCCATGTTAAAAGGCAATAGGGATGTCAATTTGGAAGATTTCGTGATCAAGAAACAAAGATGAGGGAGAATGGTCTGATACTAAGAAAATTACCTTAGTCTGTGAAGTGTGCACATGGTTTCCAGAGATTCTCTTTAGTGTGAATCATAAATTTTATTTGGGACTTATGAGACATACAGAATCTTAACCTTATCTCAGTCTCCTCCAATCCTAGCCCTTATTGTAAGAAATCACCGGGTGACCCCTGGGAATACCAACCTTCAGAGTGAATGGCTTCAGAGTACAGGTTTCAGACACTAGAATTAGTGTCTAAGTCGTTCTCTTCTTATCACCTGTCCAATGCAGGCAAGGTATTTAATCCCTTTTAGCCTATTTCTAAGCTGTAAATTTGTGTTGTTTGATAGATATATCTTTGAGTATTAGGAGGTTCCAAAGAAAACAAGATGAATACTGGAGACAAATCACTGGCATTGTACCATGAAGAATTCAGTTGTTAAGAAGTACAAGTCTTGAAATTTCACTCAGGAAAAACTGGGGGCGGGGGAGCATGTCTAATACATCACCTCCAACCAAGCCTACAATTCAACAGTTGACTAAGTTACTTATTTTCGAACCAGGCATGGAAAATTCCAATCCCGCCTAGGTTCATTTAGAAAGCTATTACTACGTGTGCACCCAGGGCACACAACTATATAATAAGGTTAATAAAGAAAAGAAGTTACGGGAATCTGTTTTCATCCCTACTAACAGAACTTAAGTCTTGCCACAGGAAGGAAGCAAGTGCTCTGAAATACAAGTCAGGAGTAGATCAGTAGAAGATGATCATCTAGTAATGGGAAGGTATGAGGTCCAGTAGAAAACTCACTAGACTCTATCTCTCAAGCCATAGTTGAGAGCTGTATATGAATAATTTGATTGATGTTAAAAAACAAACCTCAAAATAAATGTTTCTGAGCACACTAGGGTTGTTATATATATCACTGTTCTCTTATCTGTTTATGTTAAGGAAATAGGATTCTTCAGTTAGTAACGATGGGCCATATTTAGTTATAGTCACTGCTGCCCTGTGTGCAGCTGAGCATATTCTGGGGATTGTTGGACTGTACCATTCCCCTCCCTCTTGTACTTTTGCCATCATCTCCAAATATACATAGCATCTCATAGCAAGGGCTTTAATTTGTTCTTGATCTCTCTCTCTCTCTCTCTCTCTCTATATATATATATATATATATATATATATATATATATATATATCCATACTTTTAGATACAGAAACTAGAGCTCTATGAACTTTATACACATGGACAAAGTCCTCTGTCTTAAACAACCGTGGAGTAAATCTAGATCCTGATGAATTCATAAGGTATACTTGTAACTACTTGTACAGTAGAAACACTTTTAGTCAAACTCAACTATAGTATGTCAACATGATTCCTAGAATTTGTCTTCATTACAGCAGCAGCAGCATCATATGGAGACTTGCTATCCAACCAAATTCCCAGACCTCATCATAGATGAGTCTGAAACTTTGGCAGTGGGATCCAGGGATTCTGTAGAATCTCACATTTGTCAGCTCCTTCAAAAGGGAGGAAAAGGATGGGTTAAAAGAATTGAAAGTCTAGAAGAGTAGACATGATTCCCCATGCATGAGTAAGGGAAGTGTAGAGGCAGTTAGAAAGTATGTTCATGAAAATAGGAAATCCCAGGAAAACAACTCACCCTGATGGGACAGAAAAAGGTTGTTAGGAGTGGTGTGGCCCAGCCTAAATTTTAGTGATTGAGAAGACTTTTGTCCTGATACAAAGGAGAGAGTACTCTAGGCAAGGGACATCCTAAACCAAAGGAAGGATGAGCTGTGGGTGAACTGCAGTCAGTGAAGGGTACTTGGGTAGGACATGAAATGAAGGAAGCATGAGAGGTTCACACTGTAGACATGGGCTGCTCTCTGTCACTCTACAGTTTGTGTTTCCACCTGCTGAGTTTGACTTTCTGAAGCTCTGGCTTTGAAATTTTACAGTCACTCATCTATTTGTGACATTTATTATAGCCCTGTGGTCCCATATAGAGGGGTTACCATATATCACTAAGACATATTCTTCATGAGCTATTGGTCTTATAGTAATTCATGCAAGTTATTTATACCACCCACTCACGTTTCCTCCTTTCTTATGAAGTCCTTACACTGCTGACATCAGTTAGTAGATGTCAAGCTGTCTAGCAGATAAAATGTTTGACAGAGTCTCAGGAACTTGAGATGTCACACATAGTATATGCTATGGATTCTAGCACAGTTCTTTGATCCCCAGATAAACTATTGTTGAGTAATATGTAGAAGAAAATTATGTCCAGGTATATCCATTAAATTACTTGTGAAGGTTTATTTATTAAATCTTGAAAAAAAACCCTTATTTTTTCTTATCTGTGATGTGTTCCCCATAGATTCATGTGACTTCTCTTTAAATCCCAGCACGGAAGAGTCTACTAGCATGTTTGATACAGGTCAGTGGTCTTTCATTCCTTTTGGGATAAATTCCAAATGCGTCCCCATAGCTTGCTAATCTTATTTGATCTGGTTTCCTCCTGTCCATTCAATTTTCGTGTCATCTTTTCTTTCCACACTTGTTTTTGTTCAGTCCCTCACATTTTCTCACACCGAATTTTTATC
Organism: Rattus rattus; assembly: GCF_011064425.1. NCBI lineage: Eukaryota > Metazoa > Chordata > Mammalia > Rodentia > Muridae > Rattus > Rattus rattus. Next base: position 234,942,322 of record NC_046154.1, on the reverse strand, counting down.
CTTACTATTGTCTGTCTGGAGAAATATCTTCTGCCTTGATTTTTATCATTGTTTTATATCAACGCCATCTACAGATTCCTCTTCCATTTCCTTTCTGATTGCTTAGCTGCTGTTTTGACCACTGGAATGTAAGCTTGGTGACAGCTGATACCATGTTGGTAAGAACCTCTCTAGTTCCCTCTCCTGATTTAGTTATCCATTGTGCCTGTGCAGCCCACACAGTATATGACTTCAGTGCTGCATAGGGTGTCGTTTACTTTAGTATCCATCAGCCTGTGATCACTTACCAACCTTAATGCAGCTGCAACTGAGATAAGCACAGTGCAGTGCTTAAACAGGACCAGGCCATGCCAAGCAAAGTGTCCTAACACAAACAACTTGCTTCCACATCTCTATTCCCCCATTTGCCTCTTGAAATAATCTGGGATTTTCTTTAATTTGATTAATTTACTTTTTATCTTTACCTTTCAATCTGTCACTGTTTCCTTTCATTAGCAGAGTAAATACATGAAGTTCATTGATTGTCATTCTCTGAGAGTTCTGTTACTACAGTGTGACATTTGTCACAGTGTAGAGCATGAACTAATTGTCAGTGATTGTGTGGTGGAAACTTCAGGTTGTGTGGTACATGAGAGTACAGATTACATCTGGTCAGTCTTGTGTGCTTCCAGTGTATAGTATGTGGAAGAAATTCAAGAAATATATGTTAAATCATGCCAGATTCTTTTTTGAAAGTAAAATTCCGGGAAAACTCACTTAATTATAGAATCCAATTAATATATTGGCTAGGCTGGAGAGGTGGCTCAGCGGTTAAGAACACTGACTGTTCTGACTGTTCTTCCAGAGGTCCTGAGTTCAATTCCCAGCAACCACATGGTGGCTTGGATCCATGTGTAATGGGATCTGATGTTCTCTTCTAGTGTGTCTGAAGACAGCTACAGTGTACTCATATACATCAATACATTGGCTATATTGCTTACAGATCCATAATAAAGAATGCCAGCTTTTTACTCTGATTAATGCTGTTTTCCAACCATTCATCTCATCTTTCTCTCTGCCTCATGTTGTGCTGTGTTCCTGTTCTCCATGTTATTCAAAGTGCCGGCCTGCTACAGTTCACAATGAATCTTCCTAAGTAGGACATATCTCACTGGTATCTGGCTTGCCCAGAACAATCCCTTTCTACAAAGCTGAATGGCTTTGTCACATTCAGATATTTATATAAACACATCATTCACCTGCCCCTCCGAAGTCTAATTGGTACTAATTAGCAGATGGATCAAACTGAATTTTCCACTGATTATGCTTTCATTCTTGTCACTACTTGTATGCTCTCATTTACCAGAGGAAAAATAAGAGAATTATAACCATTAACAATGATTTTAAAGATAAGCAAAAAATTTGTTCAACTTGGAAGGGAGTATGCTTAAAGAATTTTTTAAAGAACAAGATGCTATTGACCGAATCATAGATGGAAAACAGAAAATAACGTCAGTAGTTGCTTTTGATGATTAGGTAATAAATAACCATTGTATGCCACATAGTGTTTTAACTTATTGCTTATATTCATGATATTACATGGCAGCTACTTTTCCAATTTTTCATGATAAAAGAAGGATTTCTATATGACTTATATTATTGGACCAAGGTAACATAATTTGACATTCCCTTAGGACTTGAATCCCCATTAGTTTGACTCTGGAGCTCCCTACTCATTTCTGTCTCTGCATCATACCAGGTTTCATTAGGCCTGGGGATGTATTGTTTTTATTTTAGTTTTTAATTAGCATGTACAAATGAAAGAGATTCAGTGTGATATTTTATTAATAACACACCAGAAAGCATGCACTGGGCAAATCATGGCAATTAGCATTTCCTTATTATTTTTTGTTTGGAGCCTTCATGCTTCTTTTTACTAGACTTTCATAAATACACAATAACTTATTATGAACTAAATTGTGATAAATTGTGTTTTGATGAGAATCTTATCTTTGAGACAGTTTTGTATAGTTAACCTCAAACTCCTGGTATAGCCAAAGCTTGCTTTGAACTTCTGATCCTCTTGTCTTTACCTCTGTAGTGTTAAGACCACAGTCAAGCACTACCCATCATACCCGTCTTAGCATGAATTCTTTATGTCTGCCTATGCTTATGCACTTTCTTCATTGACTTTGGTTTAGATTGTAATGGTGACTTTGCAAAACAGAATGAGGCAGAAGGCCTAGTTCAGAGCACTGGTCTTAGAAGACATCATGAATTATCCCACTGTGTTCATGTTATAGAGACATGAAAACAGTGTGTATACACTAGCCCTTTGGTCTGTAGAGACACTGACACATGAAGAAGAACCATTTTAGCTAGTAGAAGCCAGGGTCTTAACCACTAGCAAGCTGCATAAATGAAAGCAAACGCATCCAATCAGAGGAGAATATCTCAACTGAGCACTGCTAAGATGAACTAAACATTAGCAAGTAGAATACTCAGGTACGATGACAGGGCAGGTTAGAGTCTGTTAATTAACCAATAAACAGCAGTAAGCAAACAAAAAATAATATTCACAGAACATATAAGCAGACCCTCAAGCTTACAAGCTAACAATGAACAAAACTGATTATCAAAAAAACATGGTTTTAGAGTGAGGTAAAGTTGATTAAGACACATGGTGGTGCTCATCAGTTACCTCAGATTAGGTGGCAAGACCACTCAGAGTTTTACATACATCCTTTAATTTTTCCTTTACAACTCTAAGAAACAGGATTAGGAGCAAATCTGACAGGAAATCTGAGGGTCATCTCTATGTTCTTTCATTCACTCAATATGTGAAAAGTTCAAAAAAATTTGACAAGATCTGAGGGGACATTGTGAGACAAATTACCCCTCCACCTTTGTTTCTGATAGAGGAGAAAAACATCATGGTAGAAACACAGGGTCAAACAAAAGCATTCATCTAATGGCAATAAGTGAAAAGATAATAATGGAGGATTAGAGAAAGGAAGAGGAAGAGGAGGAGGAAGAAGAGAAAAAGGAAGACAAAAAGGGGAGGAGGGAGATGATGATGATGAAGAAGGTGGCAGCAGCAACAAGGAGGAGGCAAAAGGAAGAAGAAGGAAGAAGAAAGACAGAGACCCACTGTTCATTTGAAGGACAAATCACCAATGGTCCAATACTCAGCACTATGTATTGTCCCCTAACAGTTACACTGTCACCTGTCTATAGTCAATCACTGAGCTCTTGACAATGTCAACACCTTAACTATAGCATGCAAGGAAACAGGCTAATTTAGATTTCTAGGATTAAAAATTCTTACTCTTGAATATTTTAGCGTCTTAGATGTCTTTAGAGGAAGACATATTACACCTCTTTCTATTTCTTCCAAACCTGAGAAATACACTGCCATGTATTTCTTTTTGAGTAGTGGGACAATTATCAAAACAAGCATATTCACTTAGAAAGGAGGTACCTACTTGTTTAGTTCTAAGATACAAATGATGTTATGGAAGATCAGTAAGATTCATACCTACATGAGGTCACAAGACCTATAGTAGAATGTTCGGTTATATTAACAAATGATCATGTCAAACCACCTTCTAAATATTTACGTTTGTATATACACACAGACATGGGTTATTCTTAGCCTTGGTCAGAGAAGTTTCTTTTTAAATTGGGCAGCAGTCAGTGCAGAGAGTCATAAATGGTTAAACTTTAAGAATAAGTGACTTTAAGTTTTCAGTCTTAAGTAGGGTATCTTTGTTGACTTTCTTCCTGCAAGGCTTAGGAAGCACATTGGAGGAGGAAACAGAAAGAATGGGCGAGCCAGAGAATGAGTAGGGGTGACCTGAAATGCTATTGCTCAGTGCACTGAGAGCTGCGTGGCCATTGCACCCATAAATTCACAGTAGCTAATTCTTTACTTGCATAAGATCTTCGCAAGATCATGAAGCTGACATTGTAACATGGATGGGAGAGGAGCTCCTGGGACTTTATCTCTAACTGAAGAGTTATTGGCAGTTGGCATTGCTAGGGGAGGAAGAGTAGTCATTCTTCCATGGAGCTGTAGCCACTGCTAGGTTGCTCAAGCTCCAGTGGATGACCCCCACCCATGTGTTTAGAAGTAGTGGGTTGTTTTTTAAAGGAAGGTATGATGTTGGGAAATTTACATGTTGAGGTGATCTTCAGGAAGTTTGAGGGCAAAATGGAGACATATATTTATGAATATATGTGCAGTCATGTATATATTGTATATATTTATGAAATTTTCAAAGAATATTTTTAATTTCATAAAAATTTTCAGAAAGAAAGCAAGAGTTTATGACAGGTGGTATTACAGAGCCCTCACCTCCCTGCTAGCATGACCACCTTAGAACACATAAATGAGAGGAAAAATAGATTGTGGAAAGCCTTAAGTGTGATGATTATTCTTGGTTGTCAACTAAAACCCAACCAGGATACATCTGTGGGGGAGTTTTTCTTAATTAAATATTTTGAAGTGGAAAGACCAACTTTTAATCCAGATCTTTTGAGGTGGAACCATCCCCTTTACTCTGGCCCATACCTTCTGCTGGCAGCATGTGTAAAGGATATGGAAGAAGGAGGACTTTGCTTTTTGTCTGTTGGTTTTGCTGTCTCTGGCAATTCCATTCCTTCACTGGCATTAGAACCTACTTCTGGATTCTGGCATTTCCTGAAGACCAGCTGAGACATCCAGCCTCTGGGACTGAAAAACTGATGGATTCTTGGTCATTCCAATAGTAGACAGCCATTGTTTGATTAACTGGACCACAACCTAGAAACTGAACTACTTGTGTGGAGGGACCATACCTACATGGTCAGCCCCATAGTAATCACACCAGAAGTCACCTCTGCACCACAGTCAGCTCTAGCCCTCCAGTTACTTCAGACCCCAGTGCATGGTTCCTCCATGTGTTGAGGAAATTCACAGTGTGATTACCAAGATCAGCACAGTACACATTGAAATAGAGTTTCTTATAACCCTATAAACATGACACTTTCTTTCAGGGTGCTTATATTTTGACTGTTGTATATATAAATACTGATGTATAAATATATATTGTATTCATATGAATACAATACAATATATGTATACTATATATATAATATATTATTTACTATACATTATACACTATATATAATCACACACACACACACACACACACACACACACACACACACTCACTGATCCTCTAGAAAAAGCTACACTTCGGAACTCTGCTGAAAGCTGAGGACAACAGAGTGATCCAGAGAAACATAGATAGGATAGCATGACCTTTAATATGATATCTAAGTGCCCACTCAATTATATATCTAAAGATGTGCATAGAATAAAGAAGACTTGAATTCAATCTGGAAAAAACTGTAACTTAAGGAAAAGAAATAAATTCTGTTGCAATATATCACATACAAGCAGCCTTCCATCCAAGAGATTCTATACTTATGTGCTAGTAACTTTAAGCTCAAAAGAACTACATATGAGAATTGTAAGTAAATGGAGACAGGCAAATAAACAATAACAGTACAGAATTTAAAGCGAAAAAGGACTGGTAAGATATATCAGAGAATGCAAGTGAATGAGACACAGCTTCGAGATGGCATAATAATTTCCAACACAGAGGGACAAGTTCTTAGAGACTTGACAATAGGGCACACAAAGATGGCAGCATAATTTGTGTGCTTGATACAGAGATTTGGAAATAAAGAGAAGAAGTGACTATTCTAGGAAAAATAAAATTGTGTGCTTCCATAAACTGAAGACGCATGTGCGATAAACATGGGTAGCATGCAGACATAAAGAGGACGTAGCTTGTTGTAAGGAAACCTGCCCTGTCCCAGTATGCTCTGTAGCATTGGGAGGCAATAGAGCTATTTACACAAGTCTAAAAGAAAATGAAACATCAGAAAGTACATCAAATATGAAGCAACAGGCAACTAGTCTCAGGCATGAACTCTGCTAAGCACAAGCCCCTGACAGAATCCTGTCAAGCAAAGACATGTGATTGGTGATCCATGAGCTGCATGGAGTTCAAACAAATGTCCTATGGAACTTTCAAATTAGCTTTGATGTCACCGATTTCATTTTCATTCTTCACATTTCAGTTCTCTGGGACTAAGAGCCACAGCTTGCGACTTTATTAATCACACACAGGACAGATCATTTCCAGATCTTAGCTTGCAACGTTCTTTCAGCTGGGGAAGCTGCAACATCCTCTCTCCTGCAGCAGCAGCTCCCTATGATGAACACCTACACCCTAGAAGACCTCTCAGTTCAGTCATTTTCCCTTCCCCTAATGCCATTGCTTGACTCCTGTTCACCAGGAGCTCCCTTGGTTTCCTTGGTAACTGCCTCTTACTTTGTTCACCACCCTCCGCCCCCAAGGTAGTAATATGATGGAGTCCTACTAATCTGCAAGCTTAACACACGCACATCTCTGGTTTTTTTTTTTAGTGCATGTCACATATCTGGCACCTTATAAGTATACTAGGTATCTTTGTTTAACCATCTTATGCCCATTTTTCCTGTTTATCTACTTAATCTTGTTCTCTACAGCCATCTGTATTGGTGACATCAGGGAGATGCCATGTCCTGTCATTCACATTTGGGCTCAGCTAATGGAAACACATGCAGGAGATAAAAGTGATGCACTAAGGCCTGGATGTTTTCCCATTGGTCTTTCCCCTCACCTCACTATGAGTTGTCTCTTCCCTCTCAATTTAGGATGACAAATAGTTTCTCAGGGTTCAGATTCCAGACTTCCCACATTTCTCTTCTGACTTACGAGTGGTAAGGGCTTTGGTCTTAGCCCCAGAACATTGTTTTATCTCTGCTTGTTTCTACCGATCTTGACTGTAGCTTCATTATCCTCTCTTGAAATTACAAACCGTTTCCTATTCGACACTGACATTAAGTAGGTAGAGAGAGGTGGGTGGCTAATTCACAATTCACACATGTTTCATAGATGCTATTAGTTTAATGGCAAAAAATGAAGTTATAGGTAACTGCTATGAAATGGCAATCGGAACTGCCCTTATTGTGGTGTGTGTTCGGGGACATGTGTGCACGCCCGTGTATTCATTGACTAATGAGCACACTCTGAGATACCGTGACTATTGTGTTTCCTCTGATTTGAAACCTTCCCTCCTGGATGAGAGAGACACAGTAGCAGGAAGCCAAAATTTCGGCAGAGATACCTGCAGCCCACACACCACAGCCAACATCTGCAGTGCTGAGTTTTCATTAAGTAGTTGGATTTTAAATTCTATTGGTTTGCCTCTCAGTGTGGAAGCTAGAGCTGCAAATGAGAGAACAAGCTATCTTAACAGCCAGATGAGGACAGAACACAATGTGGAAGATAAACGCAGCAGAAAGCTATGCCTTTCTCTTTCTTAACAGGTCCCATGGTCTCCAGAGATACAGCTTTTGTGAGTCATCACCCATCCTGGGGGGTGGGGGGGGCTTTTCCAGGATTACGTGGAGCCGCCTTTGAGTCTCTCATGCTGCTGAGAAGTAACTCCATTAAACCTATTGGTTCAAGTTTCTAGACATTGCAGGAATCATTGCTTTGGCCTGTCAATGGTGTTCTGGAAAGGGGTTATACCCAGGGAAAATTCATACAACAGATGGAGGGAGGTGTCTAACTGGGCAGAGGAAAAGGAATACTGTTGTGGTAAATAATAAAAATGGCGTTCAACTCAACTGGTTCCCACATGTGCTGCTCCACGCTTTCTCTCCCAGTCTCCCTCTGACCCAGGTGGTCCGTTGGTCCATGAGCCGTTCATTCAGTTTCCTTGACTGGTTGTTACCATGCCAGCCACACACATCCTAACTCCATGGCAGGCTCGCCAGCTGGGAGAACATGGTGGCAGATGTTAAGATTCTTCTCTGGGCATAGATACAGGTTGTTATGATTAGTTTTAAGGGATTGGTGTGTACAGGATTTTGTGCTATTTAGATGGGCAAATTATATCTTATCAATTGGATCGGAGGTTATTGTGTGGTGTGTTCTTTCATGTGGCGACTTAATTGAGTCCAAAGTAAGAGAACCACGAGATAGGCGATCTCTGTATAAAACTGGTGTGGCAGCGAGCTGCCTTGGGAACTAGATGGGTAGAGAGATTGCTGCAGAGCTTAGAGAGCAGTTGTCTGCAATGTGAGATAGGATGGAGCGTAGCAGGTGAGACACTTTGCTGACTGAGATAAAAGTGTCGCAGAAATGCCATATGGCCCCATGTATGATGCCGGCACTAGTGTGGGATAAAAGAAACCCTTTTTAATTTTTTTTTTACCACAACAGAATACTTCTTAGGTTCTTGAGTTTCATCAAAACTCAGAATTTGAAGGGTAGGTAGACTTTGCTGAGATGATTGTCAGGGCGATAAGGCATGAGCTGGCACATATGAAGGAGAAGGGGGCTAGAAGCTCTAGGTAGGCAAGGCCAGAACACACAAACTGAAGGAAGAGCTTGAATTTCGGAAGAAAAAGATAGGTAAAAGTTTATATAACATGATAATCAGAAGAACTGGATCGGCAGCAGGTCATGAGCTATACAAGTATGCATGTGTGTTTAAATAACACCTTAGATTATCACTGCCACCAAAACTGCAGAGTGCCTTCTGGTTTGGTCTAACCTGTCTTACACATGTATACACAGACAAATACACACACACACCCATGCACACATGCACACACACACACACACACACACAGAGAGAGAGAGAGAGAGAGAGAGAGAGAGAGAGAGAGAGAGAGAGAGAGAGAGAGAGAGAGAGAGGACCAAAGAAACACAGAGAGAAGCAGAAGATGCTACCCTCAATCCCTAAGTGACCATACTTTGCCACATCTCTTGAGGCACCTCTTGAGGGTTTACTGTGGTTTCCAGAGACATTCAAATATCTAAGAAATGGTACTTAATTCGAATGCTCACTGTTTTCATCACCATCCTTGTTTTGCTTTCTGCATCCAACTCATCCTATTTTTGAGTAAGGCAATGGCTTCCTGTGCTAGCTTCCTGCCTCCACTATTGAAGAGTCTGCATGAGGCTGAATGAACAGGGTCACAGCACTTCCGGTTATTACATTAGTGACTGTTTCTCCATCATTAATGTCACCCTGACACTTTCACCCACCTAAGAGTCATTGCCGTGCTCAACTTCTACTGTAATGGTGCTTTTGATCGAGCTATTTAAATAAACTCAATTTAAGCTAGCTTTTTTTTTTTTAACCAAAATCACTTTTAATAACTGCCATTATCCTATATAATTACAATGATTGCTTTGGCTCCAAATACCTCACAACATTAGCTTTCAGTCCAATAAACCCTAGCAATTGCATTTGGTGGAAGAGGGGAAGATATTAGCTGAAAATAACTAGTATGGCTGGATCTAGAGAGAGTCAAGAAAGCTTAGTTTCCCAAGGGAGTAAAACTAAAGACGCTTAGGAGATGCTGTGGTTGAGAGGAATTATATAAAATCTATAATTTTATAGTCTGACATTTAACAAAGTCAAAATGTCTGGATTAAACCATCCCTCTGACATTTACTAAGTGTTTTGAATACCATCCTTGCCACATGTCTTAGCTCTATTCTCTATTACTGTGATTAAATGCACTAACAAAAGTAGCTCAGGAGAGAAAGGCCACAAGTTGCAGTCTATGAGAGCAGGGAAGCCAGAGCAGCGGGATCTTGGGGGAGGGGGTGGTCCTACCATACTTTTAATCAGGAACAGAGCAATGCAGGCACACCATCCATGTTCAGCTTTCTCCTTTATGTTTGGTCTGGTCTCACTCCTGAAATGGTGCCACCCATGTTCAGGCTGTGTCTTCCCATGTCATTTAATCCCTTATAGGCCAAACTAATTAATAACAGTTCCTGGCCAAGACTCTCTTCGAGAGTGTTTCTCTTTTGTGCCAGGTCAACAATCAAAATCGACCTTCAGAACACATAACTACAAAATAACTATGCCATGCCATTCTGTGTAAAGGTTAAGCAGATAGTCAACGTAATGTTCTAATGGCTACAGAGGGCAGATAGAAATGCCAGATGACAGGGCTTACCATAAGAGCTTCTTTCATTGTTACTGTTATTTCCGTCAGCTGAGATTCTCCCTAACCACATGTACATCATCTCATCCTTTGGTCCACTATTACAATTCTGATCATTCTCTCATTTTGTAGAGATCAGGATCGTTTTCTTAAGAAGTATCAGATATCATTTAAAGTATGACCTGGTTTATTATGATTTTTAGTATTGCACTACCTTATTGTGGACTGTACAATGTGTTTATAGAACTCGAAGAAAAAAACTGGGTTAGAAGATCCCTAATAATGTCAGTTGTGGGTGCCCAAAGTGGAGCTGAAAGAGAGCTGGGTAGTTAACGCACTCAGTGGATAGCTGCAATATTCAGCTCTAAGTGAACAGTTGGACTTTCAGTTCCAAGGATGGAGTTCTAGGGACGGACACAAAGCCTGCACAGAGGAGAGCATGTAATGCACTGACAGCAACAGCACACAAGGACATGTAAAGCAACAGAAGCACATGGTCTTCTCTTGCTTAGGAGACACAGTGAATTCAGTGACCCAAACCTCCCTTCATATTAAAGGGCTGTTTCTGCTAGTGCTAGACTATGACAGCTCCCAGACGAACCTTCTCTGTGCAGTTTCCATCAGCTGAAGAGAATCACCATACTGCAGGGAAGTCTACTCCTGGGTGCATCCTGGGGGACCAATGACTGCTCAACAGAGGACCATTCTCCTTGGGGTATATTAGTCTCTCACACAAGCACCAGAACTCTTTCAAATTAGCATCTCTTTCAGCCGTTTCTGCCAATTCTGCCTCTTTGCTTGCCCACAAGTGTTCATCCTGACAGCACTGCACAGTGAATTTCCTGCACACAAATCAATGACTCAGAGTCTATTTCCCAGGAAACCCGAATTGCATTATGGGCTGAAACATGCGTCTTTGCTGTGGCAGCCCGTGCCAGTTCATCTCTGTATTTTTGAGAGGGTTCTAGTGATTTGTCAAATATTTACTTTAGAATCAGTAAATACAGCAGGATATAATAAATATCAGGAGCAGTTTCATAAGTGTCAGAAAGGAAATGTTTTATTGATTTTCAAGGGAGCAATTTAGCTCCTGTTGGAGGATAAGTCAGGGATCTAGCCTGAGGTGTGGGTGAAAATGGGCACAGTCATTAGCATTGTTTTTGTCTCTGGGGTCTGGAATGCTCAGGACAGCGGGGCTAACATTAATTACTGCCAGGGAAATGGTGACATGCTAGGTCTCTGCTGGATGGTTAAGACACTCTTCCTCTTCTTATCCCCCACTCCTTTCTAAAATATTTCCTGTTAGACTCTTTGAAGGACATCACTGTGACCAAGTCTTGTCCTCCAGATACTATGACAGCCAGAAGATATTCCTGAAAGCTCTAGGTATAGGACATCTAGGTATAGGACGAAGCTCTAGGTATTTTGGGACATTATTGCACTTTTAGGGGGCATGGCTTTGAGGGGGCAGATCTTGTCAATCTCAGGAATTTAATAATTAGATGGCATGCCATCATCCACGTACTCCTCTGACCAATCCCAATCTCAACACCCCATTCAACATGAAGTTCACGCTCCCACTTGAAGCCTTTCCCATCTCCAGGTATTTTCTGTCCAGAAAATTTCCTAATGTGATGTAGTTAGACTCAATGAATTCTTTAAGAAATATCAATAAGCCTTAACGTCTCTTGACAGGCAATATACTTCAAAAATATCTATATCCTTGCTATCAGTAGCTATATCAGTTTAGCTACTAAAATTCTACCCAAAGGAAATAATATGAAATAGAGACACAAGTTTCTCAGTGGAAAAATGAATTGTGACTGTTGTCTTCACCCCTACACTGTGGTAGTTTGAATGAAAAATGTTCCCACATACTCATAAGAAGTGGCATTATTGGAGGTGTGGCCTATTGGAGAAAGTCTGTCATGGGGGGTGATGAAGCAGGGGCTTTAAGGTTTCAAAAGGTCAAGTCAGGCTCAGGGTCACTCTCTTCCTGGTGCCTACCAATGGCATATGTAGCACTTTGAGATACCTCTCCCACACCATGTCTGTGCCTGTGCCACCATGCTTCTCACCATGATGATAATCTCTGAACCTGGAAGTGAGCTTTGATGAGATGCTCTTCTGTATAAGAGTTGCCATGGTCATGATAGACACTTTCAATGTCTAAAGTAGGGCTTGGCACACGGAAAGCATTGATAAGTATTTGCTAAGTAAACACTCAGAGGTGAATAAGGTAGACAGGTGATAATCAAAATTTGAAAGACATAAAGAAAGGCTTCCAATTTTTTTTGGTTTGAAAGGAGTTAATGTTGCATGAGTGCCATAATCTCTACAAACTTATTGCATATCTGCTCTTCACTCAATATACAAAAGAAAGAAAATATGGTAACAAGACTGCTTTAAAGTAGTGATATGGCAAAGGTTTCTGTCCTGTGACAGACAGAAAGACAGACAGACACACACACACACACACACACACACACACACACACACACACCACAGTTAAAGGCTGTTGAATACCTTATCTGGCGATGACTACAGTCAAGCAAGTATGTAAAACTGTAATTTATTCTTTCTCCTCTGCTTTATGCTGTCCATCCTCCTGTCTCTAGGCAGCCAGTGTCAGCACCAAGCTATTTGCAAGTCAGACCATTCTCCAACTTGATTTTTCAAAGTTTCCCTTCCTGTTCACTCTTCATGTCTTCTCCCTGTGTTCCAGTAGAGCACCTTGTAAGACTGACAAGCTGCTTTAGTAGCTGTGGAGGAATTCAGTAAATGCTAATGAATCTGCTGTCCGTCCATGTCCCACAGCTACTTTGCCTGTGACTCAGAATAGCTATTTATCATGCTGGATCAAAAGCAGATTGAGCCTTTTAACACCCTTCAGAGTTAGTGCACACAGCATTTTGTATTTGAAAACACAAGTGTGAAGGAGATAAAAGGAAATACAGCCCATCAACTATTCTCACCATCTTTCCTCTCCTGATTCTCCCCAAGGAAAGAGACAATTGGAAGGTCAACTCTGGCCTCCTTTGTTTATATAAGAATCAGATGGGAAGGAAACTGCCCAAAACCTGAGTACAGATGGCAGTGTTAAGGAGAGAAGAGGGTTGTTTCCACTGCAGAGAGGAGGATTGAGCATGTGGGTTAGGGCAGAGGAAGTATATAAGAAACAGAAAGAAAGTGACATGGGGAACCTGATCATTTTCTTTGCTGATTTCCATGTATGTAGATATCCCTTTTGTAAAATGTAAATATCAAGAATTTACATATTTTGAAATATATTACATTAACTATTTATCTACTCTGATGGGTTTTAGTTATTTTTAGTTGTTGGGCTATTTGTTAACATGGAACTTTGTAGGAAACTAGGGCAAAGGGGTTGTGTTATAAATGAGTGTTCTGATAGTTTTCTAAAAGTTTTTGTTGTTGTTTGTTTCGTTTTGAGACAGGGTTTTTCTGTGTCATCCCAGCTCCCCTAGAGCTAGATCTGCAGATAAGGCTGGCTTTGAACTCAGAGATCTGCCTGTGTCTCACAAATGCTGGGATTAAAGGCTTGCACCAGCAATCAAAAGTTTCTAAAAAAGAAGAGTTCATTGAAATTATTTCACTTTTAAGATTTCCTGAATTTTCTTTGGAAATCCTGGGTTCATATTCTAGCTTTATCTTCCAAACAGTACATTCAATTGTGAGTCTCTTAAAAGTACAGGATAGGCTGATGAGGCCCGATGCGTACAGCTTCTCTGACATTTCTAGGAGACAAGATCTTAGAGCAAACCTGCTGTTTCTCTAGCTTTTCCACTCTTTCTGCCCCCTCTTTCTCGATGATTCCTAAACCTTAGTATAGGAATTGTGTTGTAGGTGATAAGCTGGGACTGGACACCACATCGTCTCCTGTTCATATTTTGATGAGTTGTGATCTCAGTCTGTTGTAAAGAGAAGTTTCTTTGGTGAGGGGCAAAAACGACACATGCCTGACTAAACAAGTCTTGAACAATGATGAGACCATTGTATATGCTAACATGAAAAAGAGAGTGCTCTGGGGCCTAAAACTCTAGGCAAAGAACTATTGGCAACAGGAAAAGTTGAGATTAAGGGAACTAGTCTTCCTCAGTGAAGGGCCATCCAAGTAGTTATTCACTACCAAGTGGCTGGCCCAATGATCTTATACATACAATCAACATACAAATTGAGCAGGATGCATTTATGTTTTTATTTTTATTCTATTTTAGTTTTTCAAAGACTTATGTACTTTAATGTGTAGTGGTGTTTTGCCTCTATGTATGTCTGTGTGAGAATGCCAGATCTCCTGGAACTGGAGTTACAGACAGTTGTGAGATACTATGTGGGTGATGAGAATTGAATCTGGGTACTAAGGGAGAAAAGCCAGTGCTCTTAACCTCTGAGCCATCTATCCAGCCAATGTTTGCATTAATATATATGTATGTGCACATAAATATGTATGTGTGTAACAATAATTAAAGAGGAAGAAATCATGGATTTGAAAGAAATCAAGGGTTTTGCAGAGAAGGGGTTGGACAGAGGAAATGGCAAAGGGAAATAATTTCTAAAACAAAAATTATGAAAAGAAATAGTAGGAAATATGTATTTTGTAAAGAACAGCAATTAGCATTTGTTTACCAAGTCACAATATGAAACTGAAGAGAATAGTGTATTTATACATTTCCATGAAATCCTTCAGTTGGTAACTTCACGAGATATGTCATTTAAAATATTGTGTGTGTGTGTGTGTGTGTGTGTCCCTGAAGAAATTAAAGGGGGGTGAGAAGAAGCAGCAAAGGAGAGAAGTCAGCATAAAGGTGATAGGAGAAATCATGGAAATTATTAGGCAGAGAGACCTGTTCTAGGAGATCTTTGGTAGAAATAGCCACCTAACGGCTCTGAGAAGGCTGAAAGGATTTTTACTCATTGAAATCATTTCTCAATGTCCTATATAAACTGCTTGAATTGAGGAAAGGAGTAATATACAGTCTCCTTTGCCATTTCTCATATGCCCGCTTATCACCATGGTTACTTCTGTTTAAATTTATTAACATCATTGGACATTTAGCATTGTGCTCACAATGAAGCTTGATGTGTTTACACAGCATGGTGACTGTTTTCCTGGCTTGTCAAAGTGTCATCAATTTTCCCTTTTCTGGCCTTTTTTCTTAAAAGAGAGGCACGTCAAGTGCTTTTTGAAAGCTTCCTGCACCACCCCAACGGGTCTCTTCAGTAATGTTCTCCTCTCATTAATCATTGGGTAACCTGCACTGTTTCTCACCTAAAGTTAGAGGCTTCTGATGTATTCTGTAAACTCTCTGCCTCAGAATTCTGGTTCTTTGGAGACAAGCGTCATGAAAATGCTTCTGGGTAGACAAAAACACGCATTCATTTCCAACTCCCAATTGACCCTTTTATTCAAAGAGCCAATGGCAGGTGCATTATATAAAACATGGATTATTTTACTCCAGGTATTATAATTATGGATGCTTTAAGTTTTCCCTGCTATCTCTGTCATACTAAGGTCATAATCCTTGAGAAATGATTGCCCAAGTTATGGGCTTATAAATCAACAACAAAAATATTTATTAAGTACTATTGAGCATTTACTCTTCTGAGAGCTTTTGATGTGAGAACTTTTCAGTTTTTTTTTTCTCTTCCACAGCGTGAGAAGATCTATCTCAGGATTGGGGAAAGAGAAGGAAACAGAGGCTTTAAGTGGTATCTGAGGCCTCATGTGGTCAACAGGAGAAGAACTTGGGGGTCTGTGTAGCCACTAGGTCTCACTTAATCTAATAGGAAGTATAGACATACATGGTTTTCAACCCGTACGGGAGTTTTATGGGGCCAATAAGCACCCAGTGGGCTACATGTAAATGTGTGTGCATTTGTGTGTTTGTCATTATGTTTGCATTTTAAATATATTTTATTAATTTTTTTGATAATTTTAAACCATGTATTTTGATCCAAATCACTCCCAGCTCCCCCTTTAAATCCTTAGATCCATCCCCACTTCACCATATCCTTCAAGTCCTCTGTTCCTTTTTTTTCCTGGAAAAAGACACTATTGCTTTTCATTAGGTTCTTTGCATGGACCCAATCTCCATAAAAGGAGCCTAAAGACCATGGTAGCAGAAAACAATTGCATAGTGTTTGAGATCTAACAACCCATGGTTTAAATCCTAGCACTGTCGCCCAGAAGAAAATTGAGCCTCATTAAGTCATTAACAGATTTAATTTCCCTGATGTGTTGCATAGAGAATAACAATACTAACTCAGAGGGTTTCTGTGAAAGCCAAAGAAGGTAATGTATCCCCAGTATCCAGATTGCACATGCACAGAGAGAACAAATAAATACAGTTAGCTCGCCGGTCTCTCTGGAAGCCTGGAGGCAAACACGATGCTCTCTGTCAATCAAGATAAATAGTGATGTCTTCATCTGCCACTTTCCTCTGCATCCCAGTTGTCTTTCAAAACAGTGTTTTTGGGGGTTGTTTTGGCATCCAGAAGCAGCCATTATGAATGAGGCTTAGAGGTACAGTTGTGGATTTTGTACAATGGAGTCCTCATCTTCACATAAATGATGCTCCACTGTTCTTTAGGCCTAGCTAGGTCTTAACACTTCCAATCTTTTAAGGGAAGGTCAATGTGGAAAGAACAAAACACCTGTCCAATAGTGCCAGATTTGGAGTGTCCTTGATGCTTCCTTTATTTTAAAAATGTGCAAAATAGTCAAAATCAAAATGAAAAGTTGGGATAAAAGGAATAAACACAAATAACACTGTATTAATATTCTTTGGCCAGAAATTGAGTGGCCTAAAACAAATGTGTTCACACAGATCTGAAGGCTATTGGTCTCAGTCTTTTCTTGAAGGTATCAGCAAGGCTGTGTACCCTTTGGGGACTGGGGGGATCTAGGACAGATCCATTTCCTATCCTTTCTTGCTACTATAGAGTGCCTGAACTACTTGGTTTGCATTCCCTTTCCACAATGGCTAGTTGTAGGGACTAATGACAGTCTTGTTCTCCACCCAGAGCTCCTAAAATCCTTGTAATATTCTGAATGATGAGGATGCTATTAGAGTGTTTTTTCTTTGACCTCAGTTTCTGATACAGGCTCCTAAGACCCATGCAATTTCACTCCACTGGGGATGTCTGACACTCAGCTTCTGAATCACTTGGAGTTTTCAGGATGACCCAGCATCTCTTGTCCTAACAAAGCAAGACACATTGGATTCCTGGAGAGAGATCACTGCCTGAAAGTGCAGGCCGTTACTAAAGGTTGGTACTTTCAGTCCCACATTCTCTTTAGAGCTAACAGACTGGAAATAGGGGCAATATTGGATCCTGTCTATAGGATGATGCTTTCATAGAGACCCCTGTGCTATGGGGTTCAGAGAGCTATTAGGTCGGTTAAGTACATCCACAGGTTGGGGGGTTAGCATATTCCACTCCTAAAGCTCTGCACTCAGAACTCTTCCAGGTCTCACCGTATGCCTCTCTTCACCTTGCATTCAGCTACATCTTTATTAATCAGACCCTTAACAAATTTAACAAGCGAGGAAACATGAGAAAAGACATTTCCTGGGCTTATGGAAGTTCTATGCCAAATTATTCAAAGAGTTGCTTGAAATCATCCAGGTGGCAACCTAATATTTGCAATTGACCTCTAAGGTGAGAGGCAGAGCTGAGAATGCCACCCCTCATCTGTGAGATCTGATCGTATCTCTCTTGAGGTAGAGCATCTCAAAATTGAGTTGAATTAAATTGGCGAGCACACAGCTGGCATTTGCGGGAGAATCCAGTAGAGAATTGCTTGGTGCATGGGGAAAAACCCCATACATCTGGTGTCAGAACTGTTATATTGAATAATGGAAGGGATAAGGGACAGTGTTTCTGGGATATGTTTGCACCAGTCACAGCATATCACTCTGCCTGACTTGCATTCTCCCTCACATCATGTTACCCTGTTTCATGACCCCTATGAACATTGATAACCTTTGATAATCTCAAGGATCAGCATGCGCTACTCTGTTGAGTGGAAACTTGTCCTCGAATGCTGTGCTGGAGCATTTGGCCTTCATTCATTGGCAACAAGATACTACTGACAGTTTTCAGCAACAGAGCAATGTATGATTATTTTTTCAATTATTTTGAATAAAAATAAAATATTATTTCTGCTTTTCTAGGAGGAAAGGTAGACTGTGAGTCAGTTCTTCGAGTTCTTCTTTTTGGGTGAGAGAGGAAATAAATGTATATAAAAATGAATAAAAGACCCCGTGGGAGAGAGACCTCACCGCCTGGTCAGGTGGGCACTCCTGAGGCTGCAGAGCAGAAGAGACCACCAACACTGCCCACCCCTGCCCACATCCCTGGCCCAAGAGGAAACTGTATAAGGCCTCTGGGTGCCCGTGGAGGAGGGCCCAGGAGCGGCAGAGACACCGCTGGAACCTGAAGGAAACAGACCGGATAAACAGTTCTCTGCACCCAAATCCCGTGGGAGGGAGAGGTAAACCTTCAGAGAGGCAGACACGCCTGCGAAACCAGAAGAGACTGCTCTCTGCACACATTACTGATTCCAGAGGAAAACACCAAACTCCATCTGGAACCCTGGTGCATGGAGGCTCCCGGAAAGGGGGGCACAGATCTTCCTGGTTGCTGCCGCCTCAGAGAGCCCGTGGCAGCACCCCGCAAGCGAACTTGAGCCTCGGGACCACAGGTAAGACCAACTTTTCTGCTGCAAGTGACCTGCCTGGTGAACTCAAGACACAGGTCCACAGGAACAGCTGAAGACCTGTAGAGAGAAAAAACTACACTCCCGAAAGCAGAACACTCTTTCCCCATAACTGACTGAGAGAGAGGAAAACAGGTCTACAGCACTCCTGACACACAGGCTTATAGGACAGTTTAGCCACTGTCAGAAATAGCAGAGCAAAGTAACACTAGAGATAATCTGATGGCGAGAGGCAAGCGCAGGAACCCAAGCAACAGAAACCAAGACTACATGGCACCATCGGAACCCAATTCTCCCATCAAAACAAACATGGAATATCCAAACACACCAGAAAAGCAAGATCTAGTTTCAAAATCATATTTGACCATGATGCTGGAGGACTTCAAGAAAGACGTGAAGAACTCCTTAGAGAACAAGTAAGAAGCCTACAGAGAGGAATCCAAAAAATGCCTGAAAGAATTCAGGAAAACATAAATAAACAAGTAGAAGCCCATAGAGAGACACAAAAAATCCCTGAAAGAATTCCAGGAAAACATAAATAAAACAAGTAGAAGCCCATAGAGAGGAGACACAAAAAATCCCTGAAAGAATTCCAGGAAAACACAATCAAACAGTTGAAGGAATTAAAATGGAAATAGAAGCAATCAAGAAAGAACACATGGAAACAACCCTGGATATAGAAAACCAAAAGAAGAGACAAGGAGCTGTAGATACAAGCTTCACCAACAGAATACAAGAGATGGAAGAGAGAATCTCAGGAGCAGAAGATTCCATAGAAATCATTGACTCAACTGTCAAAGATAATGTAAAAGCGGAAAAAGCTACTGGTCCAAAACACAGGAAATCCAGGACTAAATGAGAAGATCAAACCTAAGGATAATAGGTATAGAAGAGAGTGAAGACTCCCAGCTCAAAGGACTAGTACATATCTTCAACAAAATCATAGAAGAAAACTTCCCTAACCTAAAAAAAAGAGATACCCATAGGCATACAAGAAGCCTACAGAACTCCAAATAGATTGGACCAGAAAAGAAACACCTCCCGTCACATAATAGTCAAAACACCAAACACAAAAAAAAAAAAGAATATTAAAAGCAGTAAGGAAAAAAAGGTCAAGTAACATATAAAGGCAGACCTATCAGAATCACACCAGACTTTTAAGCCAGAAACTATGAAGGCCAGAAGATCCTGGACTGATGTCATACAGACCCTAAGAGAACACAAATGCCAGCCCAGGCTACTGTATCCTGCAAAACTCTCAATTAACATAGATGGAGAAACCAAGATATTCCATGACAAAACCAAATTTACACAATATCTTTCTACAAATCCAGCACTACAAAGGATAATAAATGGTAAAGCCCAACATAAGGAGGCAAGCTATACCCTAGAAGAAGCAAGAAACTAATCGTCTTGGCAACAAAACAAAGAGAAGAAAAGCACACAAACATAACCTCACATCCAAATATGAATATAACGGGAAGCAATAATCACTATTCCTTAATATCTCTCAACATCAATGGCCTCAACTCCCCAATAAAAAAACATAGATTAACAAACTGGATACGCAACGAGGACCCTGCATTCTGCTGCCTACAGGAAACACACCTCAGAGACAAAGACAGACACTACCTCAGGTGAAAGGCTGGAAAACAACTTTCCAAGCAAATGGTCGGAAGAAGCAAGCTGGAGTAGCCATTCTAATATCAAATAAAATCAATTTTCAACTAAAAAGTCATCAAAAAGATAAGGAAGGACACTTCATATTCATCAAAGGAAAAAATCCACCAAGATGAACTCTCAATCCTAAATATCTATGCCCCAACTACAAGGGCACCTACATACGTAAAAGAAACCTTAATAAAGCTCAAAACACACATTGCACCTCACACAATAATAGTAGGAGATTTCAACACCCCACTCTCATCAATAGACAGATCATGGAAACAGAAATTAAACAGAGACGTAGACAGACTAAGAGAAGTCATGAGCCAAATGGACTTAACGGATATTTATAGAACGTTCTACCCTAAAGCAAAAGGATATACCTTCTTCTCAGCTCCTCATGGTACTTTCTCCAAAATTGACCATATAATTGGTCAAAAAACGGGCCTCAACAGGTACAGAAAGATAGAAATAATCCCATGCGTGCTATCGGACCACCACGGCCTAAAACTGGTCTTCAATAACAATAAGGGAAGAATGCCCACATATACTTGGAAATTGAACAATGCTCTACTCAATGATAACCTGGTCAAGGAAGAAATAAAGAAAGAAATTAAAGACTTTTTAGAATTTAATGAAAATGAAGGTATAACACACCCAAACTTATGGGACACGATGAAAGCTGTGTTAAGAGGAAAACTCATAGCGCTGAGTGCCTGCAGAAAGAAACAGGAAAGAGCATATGTCAGCAGCTTGACAGCACACCTAAAAGCTCTAGAACAAAAAGAAGCAAATACACCCAGGAGGAGTAGAAGGCAGGAAATAATCAAACTCAGAGCTGAAATCAACCAAGTAGAAACAAAAAGAACCATAGAAAGAATCAACAGAACCAAAAGTTGGTTCTTTGAGAAAATCAACAAGATAGATAAACCCCTAGCCAGACTAACAAGAGGACACAGAGAGTGTGTCCAAATTAACAAAATCAGAAATGAAAAGGGAGACATAACTACAGATTCAGAGGAAAATCAAAAAATCATCAGATCTTACTATAAAAGCCTATATTCAACAAAACTTGAAAATCTACAGGAAATGGACAATTTCCTAGACAGATACCAGGTACCAAAGTTCAATCAGGAACAGATAAACCAGTTAAACAACCCCATAACTCCTAAGGAAATAGAAGCAGTCATTAAAGGTCTCCCAACCAAAAAGAGCCCAGGTCCAGACGGGTTTAGTGCAGAATTCTATCAGACCTTCATGGAAGACCTCATACCAATATTATCCAAACTATTCCACAAAATTGAAACAGATGGAGCACTACCGAACTCCTTCTATGAAGCCACAATTACTCTTATACCTAAACCACACAAAGACCCAACAAAGAAAGAGAACTTCAGACCAATTTCCCTTATGAACACCGACGCAAAAATACTCAACAAAATTCTGGCAAACCGAATACAAGAGCACATCAAAACAATCATCCACCATGATCAAGTAGGCTTCATCCCAGGCATGCAGGGATGGTTTAATATACGGAAAACCATCAACGTGATCCATTATATAAACAAACTGAAAGAACAAAACCACATGATCATTTCATTAGATGCTGAGAAACATTTGACAAAATTCAACACCCCTTCATGATAAAAGTCCTGGAAAGAATAGGAATTCAAGGCCCATACCTAAACATAGTAAAAGCCATATACAGCAAACTAGTGGCTAACATTAAACTAAATGGAGAGAAACTTGAAGCAATCCCACTAAAATCAGGGACTAGACAAGGTTGCCCACTCTCTCCCTACTTATTCAATATAGTTCTTGAAGTTCTAGCCAGAGCAATCAGACAACAAAAGGAGGTCAAGGGGATACAGATCGGAAAAGAAGAAGTCAAAATATCACTATTTGCAGATGATATGATAGTATATTTAAGTGATCCCAAAAGTTCAACCAGAGAACTACTAAAGCTGATAAACAACTTCAGCAAAGTGGCTGGGTATAAAATTAACTCAAATAAATCAGTAGCCTTCCTCTACACAAAGGAGAAACAAGCGAGAAAGAAATTAGGAAACGACACCCTTCATAATAGACCCAAATAATATAAAAAGTACCTCGGTGTGACTTTAACCAAGCAAGTAAAAGATCTGTACAATAAGAACTTCAAGACACTGAAGAAAGAAATTGAAGAAGACCTCAGAAGATGGAAAGATCTCCCATGCTCATGGATTGGCAGGATTAATATAGTAAAAATGGCCATTTTACCAAAAGCGATCTACAGATTCAATGCAATCCCCATCAAAATACCAATCCAATTCTTCAAAGAGTTAGACAGAACAATTTGCAAATTCATCTGGAATAACAAAAAACCCAGGATAGCTAAAACTATCCTCAACAATAAAAGGACTTCAGGGGGAATCACTATCCCTGAACTCAAGCAGTATTACAGAGCAATAGTGATAAAAACTGCATGGTATTGGTACAGAGACAGACAGATAGACCAATGGAACCGAATTGAAGACCCAGAAATGAACCCACACACCTATGGGCACTTGATTTTTGACAAAGGAGCCAAATCCATCCAATGGAAAAAAAGATAGCATTTTCAGCAAATGGTGCTGGTTCAACTGGAGGTCAACATGTAGAAGAATGCAGATCGATCCATGCTTATCACCCTGTACAAAGCTTAAGTCCAAGTGGATCAAGGACCTCCCACATCAAACCAGACACACTCAAACTAATAGAAGAAAAACTAGGGAAGCATCTGGAACACATGGGCACTGGAAAAAATTTCCTGAACAAAACACCAATGGCTTATGCTCTAAGATCAAGAATCGACAAATGGGATCTCATAAAACTACAAAGCTTCTGTAAGGCAAAGGACACTGTGGTTAGGACAAAACGGCAACCAACAGATTGGGAAAAGATCTTTACCAATCCTACAACAGATAGAGGCCTTATATCCAAAATATACAAAGAACTCAAAAAGTTAGACCGCAGGGAGACAAATAACACTATTAAAAAATGGGGATCAGAGATAAACAAAGAATTCACAGCTGAGAATGCCGAATGGTTGAGAAACACCTAAAAGAAATGTTCAACATCTTTGAATCATCAGGAAATGCAAATCAAAACAACCCTGAGATTTCACCTCACACCAGTGAGAATGGCTAAGATCAAAAACTCAGGTGACAGCAAATGCTGGCAAGGATCACGGAGAAAGAGGAACACTCCTCCATTGTTGGTGGGGTTGCAGACTGGTACAACCATTCTGGAAATCAGTCTGGAGGTTCCTCAGAAAATTGACATTGAACTGCCTGAGGATCCAGCTATACCCTCCTGGGCATATACCCAAAAAGATGCCCCAACATATAAAAAAAGACACGTGCTCCACTATGTTCATAGCAGCCTTATTTATAATAGCCAGAAGCTGGAAAGAACCCAGATGCCCTTCAACAGAGGAATGGATACAGAAAATGTGGTACATCTACACAATAGAATATTACTCAGCTATCAAAAACAACGACTTTATGAAATTCGTGGGCAAATGGTTGGAACTGGAAAATAGCATCCTGAGTGAGCTAACCCAATCACAGAAAGACATACATGGTATGCACTCATTGATAAGTGGATATTAGCCCAAATGCTTGAATTACCCTAGATGCCTAGAACAAATGAAACTCAAGACGGATGATCAAAATGTGAATGCTTCACTCCTTCTTTAAAAGTGGAACAAGAATACTCTTGGCAGGGAATAGAGAGGCAAAGATTAAAACAGACACAGAAGGAACACCCATTCAGAGCCTGCCCCACATGTGGCCCATACATATACAGCCACCCAATTAGACAAGATAGATGAAGCAAAGAAGTGCAGACCGACAGGAGCCGGATGTAGATCGATCCTGAGAAACACAGCCAGAATACAGCAAATACAGAGGCGAATGCCAGCAGCAAACCACTGAACTGAGAACGGGACCCCCGTTGAAGGAATCAGAGAAAGAACTGGAAGAGCTTGAAGGGGCTCGAGACCCCATATGTACAACAATGCCAAGCAACCAGAGCTTCCAGGGACCAAGCCACTACCTAAAGTCTATACATGGACTGACCCTGGACTCTGACCTCATAGGTAGCAATGAATAACCTAGTAAGAGCACCAGTGGAAGGGGAAGCTCTGGGTCCTGCTAAGACTGAACCCCCAGTGAACTAGACTGTTGGGGGGAGGGCGGCAATGGGGGGAGGGTTGGGAGGGGAACACCCATAAGGAAGAGGAGGGGGGAAGGGGATGTTTGCCCGGAAACCGGGAAAGGGAATAACACTCGAAATGTATATAAGAAATATTCAAGTTAATAAAAAAAAGAATAAACAAAAGAATATAAGCTACTAAAATGTATAAAGTGTGTTTCCAACAAAAACAACAGAATGGCATGAGCAAAAAGTGCTTGTTCGTCTCTCAGCGAGTCAGAGTCTCAAGCAGTAGTTTCTTGCAAAGTCCTTGATAAATTACCAATAAATGCTAAGCGGAATGTTGTCTTATATTAAATTTCCCTTGGTTGCTACTTTTGCTGTAGTAAGTGTCTTCACCACCCAATTTACAATAGTAACCTATAGGAACCTATCTATAACCATTTTTCTTCCAGCAGAAGAATGGTTTGCCAAGATCTGGTTCCAGGCAGCTAAATGATTTACATTAAGACCCAGTAGACAATCCTGCAAAATAATTTAGTTCCCACAAGCTTTCTGCCTTTTATACTTAACAATTATTGGTGGAAAGAAACATTAGATTTGATTGAAAATAGCACACACACATTATTAAGAAGTCTTAGCCCAATTAACTCTGCTAGATAGCAGAATTTGCATTTATTTCTCGGCAAGCTAATAATGCATCCATGCATGAGCACTGTACTGGGGAAAGTGCTTTGTTTAATCTTCCTGCCTTGTTGAAAACGCTCTGCGCTTGCTGCTGCTTTTTGACAACCTGTTGGAAGGTAATAACAACACACATGTTCCTCTGGGCCGTATTGCAGTGTGGCTTCCTGACAGGTTTGTCTCTGGCTAAACAAATCATTTGCACCCTGCCTGATTTGTTTCCATGTCAGTAATTCAACTGCAATTTGTTCCTTCCCGTGGCTAAATGAAAATGTAGTCATCACACATGATCCTTCCTGTTTGGGCATCATAAATAATAGGTTTCCAGAGTACAAGACATAAATATTTTACGGACCATGGAGTAGGTTTTAGGAAACGGAAGAATGATTGTGGTGGAGAAAGATTTCCCACAGAATCTCATTTGTGGTGTTTAGGAGCCACTGTTAGGACCCGTTGTGTTCATTAGGTAGCTGACAAAAGCACGTGTCACGAAAAGAAACCAGGTCACATAAGCATGCATTCCCTACCCCTTGACACAGCAGCTTCAGAAAAAACCAGTTTTCTGGTTGAGCTATAATATACTAGATCATCAAGTATTCCCAGGACTGAGTTTAATTCAATGCCTTTTTTCCCTCACATAGGTGTTTTACCTCTTGGGCAAATGAAGAGTCAGCGTAGAATAATGAAGTTTACAGTGAAGATAAATTCTTCATAGTCCTGCTGGGCACATCACTTGAAACTATAAAGGGGTGGGGGGAGTAGAGATTTGGAGAGATGGTAATGAGTCGAGCTGTAAACATAATTCTTCTCTTCTCCATGTCAAAAGACTTTTGCTTAAGAATATATTCCCTCTGGCCTGAAAACTTATTTTCCATGTCCTGTGGCTCTGTTCCCTAGGTGTCCTGAAAATAATTGGGCATTTAAAAAAAAAAAAACTCAAAATATTGCTGATCAGAGAGACCACGGCATAGCTGTGGTTTCCCTCTGAGGCTCTTATTAAGTTTTAATCAGCCTGCTGCTGCGTGGGGTCTTTTGGACGCCTGTAAGTAAAGAGCAATATCATGTGGGTGGTAGAGGGGGAGAGAAGAGATAACAGGAAGGGAAGCGGCCTGTCCTGCATATGAAAAGACGAATTCGGGCGTGACTTCAGCAAAAAAGCACATTTCAGGTAGTTTGTCAGAAAGCACCACTTCCACGTGTGGCGCAAATGGTAGAAACCGAGTCGCACTTGCCTGTAACTAACTGGGTTGTGCCGTGTATTTTTTTTTTTTTTTTCTTTTTTTTTTCGAGCTGGGGACCGAACCCAGGGCCTTGTGCTTGCTAGGCAAGCGCTCTACCACTGAGCTAAATCCCCAACCCTGTGCCGTGTATTCTTAGCCTTTATTTCCGCATATGAACGTCATCCTTGCACTTCTGTTCAGAACGGCACAATGCCTTCTTTCTTTAGGAATTTTTCTAGTTGTTCTACCCCATTTGGCACATTTCTAATTTCTACTACTATCCTGATCTTATCTCTGTTTACCCCACTCCCAACCCCTGCCTCTTGGCAGGCCCAACGCATGGTTTTATACTGAGGTCCATCTGTGAGGAAGAATGTGCCTTATATTTGATCGAAGTAAATAATAACTTGGCATAAAGTGATTCCAATGGAGTCAGAACTCTTTCCTGATAAAGTCTACCTGACATGTCAGCCTCAGTCTTCCATCTATATGACTAAGAAATGGCCTTGTAGATTGATGACTGAAAGGTACAAACGTTAGAGAAGTCACTGGAACAGAAGACAGTTTTGTCTTTCAGTTCACAGGTGTGGACTCTATAATAAGTGTGTGTTGAATGAAGGGTTGATTGATCTAATGAATAAATGATCAGAGTAGTGTGAGGGGCCCCCTTGGTACTTGTCCTCTTGAAGGAAATAAATTCATTCAAGAAACACAAAGTCTAGTAGAAGCTTCGTTGACAAAGCAGACTAGTACTCTGGAGAGGAATGATTCTATCCCTCTGCTGGTTGTATACATAGAAGAGCCTTCCTTTCAGCTCTAAGAAGCTAGCCTGTAGAAACAATGTTTTTAGGTGGGTGCCAGCTTCCTTCTTTCTTCCAGGTCTTCAGTTATAGGATCCTACCATCAGGTTCTAGTGGGTCAACAGAGCAATGGAAATGACCTGTGATATATGTGTGGGGGGGCTTACGGAACCCTATTGATTAAAAAAATGAAAAGAGGTGTCTATACCTTTAACTCAGCTTTTTATTTGATGACTAATGATATTTTAGAGGAGTTACTGTCTCCCTGTATTAGGCTAACACCTAGGTTAGCCTACCTAGGCAGTAGGTTTCTATGTGGAATTTTCAAAGGTTTTCAAAGTTATTCTTATGGTTATAACACTCTGGGTTGAGCTGATGTCAATTTCCATAATGTGAGATGCCAATGCTTTTACCTGTTATTCTTGCCCACTTTACTGCTGTCTTATTTTGCATATTTTAAGTTGTATATTAACACATTGTAGCTAGTATTATTTTAACATTTTCTTTTAACTTAATACTAGACTAAAAGGTGATTTACACATCATGGCTACAGTATTAGAGTGTTCTGAGTTTGGCCAGTTCTGGGCTTTTATTTTAGCTTTCTGTATTTCACAAGCTTCCACGTTGATCTTTAGTATTCCCTAGATTCAATTAAAAGAACCCGCTCAGCTTTTATTAGAAGCAGGATTAGTGGAGATGAATTCACCAGCTTTTGTTCACCTGAGAAGTTTTTTCTCTTTCATTTCTGAAGGACATTTTCCCCAGGTATATTAGTCTTGCTTGGCAGGTTTTACTTTAATTTTAGCATTTTGAATATACAATCTCACTCAATAAACCTTTTGCTGTGCTGTGAGATTTCTACTGAGAAAGTTGCTGATAGGAAGCCTTGTAGGTATTTCCATGTATGTGAAGAGTTATCTTTCTTCTTTGAGCTTTTAGGACTCTTTCTTTTACTTTTGAATATTTGATTATGATGGGTCTCAGGAGTTTTTCTTTGAGATTCTTTTTCAGGAACAGGGTTCCTCAGATCTCTGAGAATCTGAATGTCCACATCCCTTTCCTTTCTTTTTTTTTAAAAAAAGGGAAAAAATCTTTCCTTTAGTTTTTATCTGCTTTTAGAGACTAAATTTTTATTTATGAGTGTACCCTATTTTTTTACTGGTACCCTATGTGGCTAATATTCATCCTTTGTTTTTCCCTTTTAGCTAAATAATTTTCCATGACCCACATTTAAATTTGTTAATTCATCTTCATAATTTAGAGTGCTATTTTTTATTTTGAATTCCGCCTTTATATTCTTTAACACCAGGATTTCTATTTGGTTCTTTGCAATAGCTGGCTTTTTTAAAATTAATTTTTCATTTTATTCAGACATTGTCAACCTAATTTATATATTAATTAATCTTTCCCTGCATGGCTCTGAGATTATTGAAGGTGCTTATTTTAATAATTTGCAAAGCAAGCAGATCTAGATTACTCTGAACTTAGTTACTGGGGCACTATTAATTGATTTACTCACTTAGTTTTGATGATGGTTTATGCCTGATTTTTCTGTTTCCATGAAGTCATGTGTTACTATCTGTGCATATAGAGGTGACAATACCTCTTTAACTTAAAAGCAGTTTTCAGTAGGCAAGATTTTCTCTTTTGCCATCAGTGGATATGACTATCTCCAGCATTTGTATGTGATTGGATGTAGGACATATCAACTGTTGGGTCTTCATTGGAGTCTGTCATTGGGGGGCCTGTTGCTAGTGGCCCGAGCAGATGTTTCCTCTGTTTAGACCTTAAGGAAACTTTACTTGGCTTCTTGGTGTGCAGAATTGGCACCGTGATAGGGGTCTACTTCGGGATCTTCAAATGCTGAGCAAGCTGCCACACACATGGATGATTATGGCTGCACTTAGGTCACAAGAAGGATCCTTAGATCACAGAATAAGTGCCTATGAAGGTGTTACTGACTCATGTACTGCAGAAGTATAAATTCAAGTCACAAGGGTGCATCATGATTGACAACCAAGAGGATGGTATTTGTTATGGTTTAGCTATGAAGTGTCCATTCACACACAAATCACATATATTGAGGGGTCAGTGCTAAACTGGTAGACCTCTTCATAGAATTATTAGGTTATGATTATATAGACCTAATTGATGGTTTAGTCATGACTAGTGTTGGAAGTTTAACTTTATGACTTTATTGGAAGGTGGTAGCTAGTTGAAGTATGCCAATAGAGACATTGTTTTGAATATTATACCTTGTCCCCAGGCTCTGACTGTCTCTTACTGTTTTCCGGTAGCTGGGAGATTATCTCTGCTCTGCCACTATTCTTACATTGAAGATTCTGTCTCTCACACACTCAGTAGCAGTAGGACTGGTACGCTTTGGCCTGAAATCTTTGAAAGCATGAGCCAAAATAAATGCTCTCTTCTTTAAATTTTCTCTGTAGGCAAGTTCATACTCATAAGAAGTCTAAGTAATAAAGATTTCAAGCTGGCCTCTGGGAGCAGCAGTGGACATATCTAACATCAGGTCCCTAACATCTCAAAAAGTGTTAAAAGACATTAGAGTCAAATGCAAAGATTGAATTTATGGCTTATCCCTCCCAGAGACAATGCTTTTTCCTCCCAGATCTTGGGTGGGTGAGGCCATTCTTAGATATCAGCTAAGTATGGGTCCATCTTCAGCATTTTAACAGCAGGTTTTTAAGAAGAACTTTTTCATTCCTTATTACTAACTTTAGTCTACTATCTTTTTTTGTTTTCCTATTTTTGAGATTATAATTTAATCACAAGATCCTTCCCCCATGACATCTCTCCTTCAGATACATTAATGTACTACTCTCTGCTCTTTCAAGTTCATGGCTATTTTTTCTTTTTCACTAATAGTTTTTGCATGTGCACACACATGCACACAGACATGTGAGTACCCATATTATATAGGCATATATATTATATATGTGCACACAAATGTATTTTATACATATATATATATTCCTAAATATAATATGGACAGTCTATATAATGTTACCTGCCTATGTGTATGTATTCAGAGTTGTACTGGATAATCAATTAGTGTGCTCTATCCTGGAGAGAGCCTCTCCCATTTTTTTTTTTTTTTTTTTTTTTTTCCGGGGCTGGGGACCGAACCCAGGACCTTGCGCTTCCTAGGCAAGCGCTCTACCACTGTGCCAAATCCCCAACCCCCAGCTCTCCCATTCTCAACTTTCCTCAGTTGCCTATGGTGAAATCTAAGTTTATTGATTTTTTTTACAAAGAAATTAAGCTTTTGATTTAGTGTTAGAAATTTTTGTTTAGCTCAAGGGCATGAAGATTTCCTAGAAAAGCTATTGTAGGGTTTGATCTGTGATATGTATTGACTCTTGGTACAAATCAGGAGTTGAGATTCATATCTTCATAGGTGAACATCAGTACTTCCAACACAATGCTTTTGTACTTTTACTTTCAAAAGTCACATGACTGAAGATGTACAGTTCTAATCCTCGCTACTCTACTTTACTGAGTTAGATCTCTTATGCCTAATGTTAGCTATGTTTATCGCTTTATGATAACAAGTGACAGCTAGTAGTATAATTCTTCTATCTTTTCTCATTTTCATATGAATTTTATAATTGGCATTTTTAATTTAAAAAATCAAGATTAGATTCCCTAGCACATTTGAAGTTATACATCTGGTTAGTTCTAAGCCTACAAAAATATATGTTTTACCCCAAGCACATCTTTTCCTGTGAATGACTTACATCTGTTTCATAAGGACCTTGTTCTTCTTTAAGCAAAGTTATCTCCTCCAGGAGTAATTGGTCACCAAATCTGTGTGGCTTCTAATGAAAATTTCTTTCTTCTCAGAACATTTCTCTATGACAAGTTGACCTCACCTAGGATCCCCATTGCATGCATTTTAATACCTAGACTGAGGAAAACTTTCTCATCTGGGATGCTGCAAATCTTTCTATGGGAGAGGGATAGTGTCATCACACCAGGCAATTCTTTAAGTTTCACTGTGGAGCAGCACACATCACATGAACGTGCAATTATTGGGCAAAGTCAAAGTGAACCAATCTGAGACCGATGGATGGAAAGAAAGCTCATTCCAAAGAAAGGGCACGAAAGGAAAGAGGCTTTAATTATTGTCAAAACAATAAAGCCTGTAGCAAACACTAATGAGTTCTTTAAATGACGACTTTCAGAATGGGGTATTAATATGTGAGTGAATGAGATTAACTTAATGGGCAGGGTACTTTATAAGTAATGTTAAGGAATTCAACTACACAGCTATGCCTCTCTTCTCCTTCCTCACTTGTCCTTATCCCCATCTAGACCTGTGGACTACTTTGACTTCTCATTATAATGTCACATTACCTGTAGCATTTGATATAATCTTCACCATTATTTCCTGTATCATAATCTTTCCCTCTATCACTTCTATTATTTACTGTTTGCTGATGGATGTGTGCAGACAACTTCAGAACGTGTAATTCAGTAGGTAACTAACCCACTCTCCCTAAAGAGATTTATACCTAAGTGGGAGTACAGAAATTGATTGTCTGCAATCTAACAGGATAATTATCATAAAAGCCATCATTAATTAAGCGTTCAGTGTATGCCAGTCATGATTCTAAATGGCCTACTTGCAGTTTCTCATCTAATCCTTTGGAGGATATGAGGATGCTAGTGAGTACATTGCATTGTTAGAGTGTGATGGTAAATAGTCACATTGATATTTAAACACCTTGCTTAAGAACTCACAAGCCTCTGAGTTATGATTCAGGGCTAGGCTGAAAAGACCGCAACAGTGAGTTATAATTAAACAGTGTGACCTTCAGCACAATATCGCTGCTCTCACTTGATACTTCTTAACATACTAAAATGGCCAAAGTAATAGTCTTCTGAAGGGAGTAGCACATTTTCTGTATAATCATAAGCATTTGGGAATGGGTATTAGTCCCACGGCAAGGTCTCAGAAGAATACTGGGAAAATGCAGTGAAGACTGCCTTACACTACAAAGCAATTCAGAGGTATTGCCTAAGGGTTTAGATAGAAACTGAAAGTTTCTATATCAGAAACTGACCACTGATCTCTGAATGACTTGAAGAAATCAACACATACTGGCTACCACACTATATGATTATAACTAATTGTACTTCACTTAAAAAGAAGATATGTGGGTGGGGGAAATTAGAGCTATTGGTCAAAGGTATAAAGTTACAATGGTGCAAAGAGAGTCATTTCTGGAGGTCCAATGTATACCCTGGTGATAACTAGTCAACACTGTATTGCATAGTTGAAATTTGCTAGTAGATTGAAAGTGTTCTAGGGTGTTTCCAGTACTGTATTTTATTAATACCAATTTTCTGATCTGTATACATGGGAGTTCTCCCCATCATCTAGTGTCACCTCCTATTTTGTACTTCATCTTAAAATAACTTCTGTTGTGGGAGTCTCCCATTTCCTTGATTAGACTCACTACTAGACTCATAATGTGCTTTTTACAGTTATGACAAATGTGACTGCCGTCATGGTGGATAGGAAACCTGATGAATTTTTATCTTGATACTTTGATGAGTTAATTTATTGGCTCTAAGGCATTCGGTATGGTCCTTAAGGTTTACTAAATATAGAATTCATCATCTGTAAACAAGAATAGTTTGGCTACTTTCTCTGCTACCTATGCCTCTTACTTTTTAATCTCTTGTCTCATTGCTCTGGTTAAAATTTCAAACACTATACTGAATATGAATGGTGAAAAAGGAAAGCCTATTTTATAGCTCATCTTAAAGTAAATGACAAGTGCTTTTGCCATTCATTTTGATATTGGCTCTAGGTTTTCCTAAATGACCTTTCATATGTTAAAGTATGATCTTACTCTGCCTATTTTATTCAGTTTAATCATGGAAAATAGTAAACATCTTCAAGGTTCCTTACTGTATCCATTGAGAGGATCATATGAGTTTCCTTGACTATATTTACATGTTATTTCCTTCCTTGATTTATGTCAACATTTCTCAAATCTTCAGAACAAGATCATGCTCTAATGACATTTTAATGAATCATCAACTTTGATTTTTGAGTATTTTATTGAGGATTTTTTACACATGTGTTTATTAAGAATATTTGCTCATGCACACTTTCTCCTTTTTATTGTGTCTTTATCAGTTTTAGTAGCAAGGTAGTATTGACTCACTATGATGAGGCTGGATGTATCTTCCATATTTTCTATTTTACTGCATAGTTTGAGGAGCATCAGTGTTTGTTCTTCATTGAAGGTCTTATAAAATTCAGTCACAAATCTTCCCAGTTCAGGACTTGTTTTGTTTTGTTTTTGTTTTTGCTTTTGTTTTTCTTTTTTAAGTTTACTCCTAGCTTCAACTTTAGTGACTGGAATCACATTGCTGCCTCTAAATTCACATAGGTATAAATGTAGCACGTAAAAAAGATCTTAGTGTAAAGTTTGATACTTTAAAATTTCAATGGGGGGGGCTAGGTTTATTGGTACATGCCTTTAATCCCAGTACTCATAAGGCATGGACAGGTGGATCTTTGTGAGTTAAAGGTCAGCCTGGTCTACAAAGCAAAATTAAGGCCAGCCAGGAATATATATTAAGACGTCATCTTAACAAAACAATACAAAAATAGACAAAGCAAACTCTTGGAGGAAAACATATAACCATTTCAAGATATTAGCATAGGCAATGACTTTATGAAAAGGAAATTAAATGCTTGGGAAATAAAGGTAAGAATAGAAAATTGAGATTACATAAAATTAATTTTTTTACAGCAAAGTATATTATCAACAGTGTAAAGAGAAAACTACAGAATGGTAGAAAATATTCACCAGTTATTTATCTGACAAAATTATAATATTAATTGTCATATTAAAAAACTCAAAACTGTGAACACATGAACAAATAATCCACCTGGGCAAGTCATGTGAAGGAACTCAGCTCAAAAAAGGCCAGTGCATATAGGAAGGTATTCAATATCTTTATCACTCAGAAAAAGGTAAATCAGGATGTGAAGATATGAACTAGATGCAGTCAGAATGGTCTCTCTCAAACCGAAATCAACAGTAAATGTTGTCAAGGATGTGAATCAATAAACACATGGTGGGAATATTAATTAGTGTAGTCACTATGAAAACACCATTAATGCTTCCCCCAAAATTCTAAATCTTGGGTTGCTATATGATCCCACTGTATCATTCCTTGAAATATGCTCAAAGGAAGTAAGTCAGTGGACAGCAAAGAAACCTGCATACCTATATTTATTCTCGTACAATGCACAATAGCCGTGTTATGTAATTAGGCTGGCTGATTAGGAACAGATGATTGGATTATAGAAATAAACACGGTACACCAGAGTTTTACTCAGTAACAAAAAAAGTAAGTTATCACATTTGCAGGGAACTGGATGAAACTAGAAGTTGTCATGGTAAGTGAAATTTGCCAGATTTTGAAAGACCAATGAGACATGTTTTTTGTGGAGAACGTAAATATTTTTATAATTCCTTTTATCTTTGAGAATCTTGTACACTTATGTAATATTTTAATCACATTCATTCCCCTCTTCCTGCACTTTTTCCTCCCAATTTTATTTGTTTTTTTTCTCAACCCACTGTATCTAATTACTGCTGCCTGCATGTGCACGTGTGTGGTACAGTCTTCTAGAGAAAACTTTCTCAGTCAGTGGGTCACACTAGCCAAGAGTTTCTCAGCTTGGGTGGGGCTTCATGAGTCCTCACCCCTTCTGCGCTTGCGCTCAAGTAATTTAATGTTAGCATATAGTCTCAGCTCCTGTGAGTTTGTGTGTGCAGTAGTCCTTTCACACCTGGAAAATACTGTTTTACGACAGATGTTTACTACCTCTGGCTCTATTTTTTAAAATGGCCTGAAAATAGGAACCACACTGTTCAGAAAAGAGAACAGAGTCTATGACAAATACTGCGAAGGATGGATAGACTCAAAGTACCATATGCTTTTTGTGGAAATGTCACAGGAAAACTGATTATTCTATATGACCTGGACCAGCAGTTTTTTCTTCAGTGTCAGAATCCCAAGGGAATGAGAAGACAAAGAAGACAGAAAAGCTGGGATCAGAAGCTCTTGCACAATCTATGTCTTATGCCAAGCAAGCTTATTAAGAATTATAGCATCTTATGTAGACATAACAGCCTCAGAACTAAAAACTATAGTCTCTCAGAGTGGGAAGAGCTGAGTTCTCAGGATGAAGTCACAGCCCCCTCAAGGCCCTGGCCCTAGGGCATTACTGGTTCTGTCAAGCATATTTCTAGTTTGAGATAAGGAACTGTGTTCCTTCTCCATACATCAGGGCCTCAGGAAAATAAACTGCACTAAGGTCCTGGTCTCAGGCTATTACTAGCTCTGTTAAGCATGTTCCTAGTTTTAGACATACATCAGGGCTTCAGGGAAAGCCTTGGATCAGCCTGGCTGTCAACAATTCCTTATTTTTGGTACAACTAAGAAATAATAGCAGTAATAATGATGGCGATGAGACTTGTTTGAAAATTTCATACATCCATATAACAAACATTCTCACCAAACTCCCTTGATGGACAGAGGGTAGACATAGCAGTATTTCCTTCAATGGTCCTGTGTGAGTGTGCATGCATGAGGCAGACAGATGTGTAGACGTGCTGCATTCCTCAGCACTACGTCTTCCTTCCATATTGTTTGTGGGGGCATAGAGCACATGCCAGTGTCTGAACCAAGACTGTAGACAGAATGCCAAGTAGAGTTAACGCATGTATGGGAGAGGCACAGAGAGAAGGAACATGTTAGGCTAGTGTGATTGACTGTGGGACCGGGGCAGAATATATATGTTCTTCCAATCACACAGGCATATTCAATACTTTTATAGATATGTTCGTTAGCTTTACTGTTTACTCATAAACGTTGTTCTTCCACAGTTTCACACTTGTACACTGTGTTCGGGTAGCTCTACCTCTATCCTCTGCCTTTCTCCTCCCGCTCTACCCAAGTACCTCCTCCTCCCCATAAATATCTTTTCCCTGTTCACTAGATTTTGTTTGTTTGTTTGTTTATATTTATGTCTAGTGCCTCTACAGAGTCTTCTAGGCCAAACTTAAAAGATATGCAGTTTTTATCTGTCAATTATAACTCAACAATGATGAAGGGTAGGGAAGTAGAAAAGACTAAAACTTTCTGAAGATACTCGCAAATTGAATTCATTGGCAGATTAAAGGGGTTATATGTCATAATTAAGTGGAATTTATTTCAGAAACACAGTAATTATTCATTACACAAAGAAATGTAATGTACTACTTTAATGCAGTGAAGTAGGTGGGGAATTCTGACCATCTAAATTCATGAAGAAAATGATTTGAATGCCCACAGTCAAAGACTTAAACAGAGATTGCAGGGATCTGTGGCTATACAATATGTTGAGAACAAATGATAGTTGAGGGCTTAGTCCTAGACTAGATATTTATCCTCCTAAGTCTTAGGGGGTCCTTGTTAAAGAAGAAGCAGAAAGAAACAATTGGAGAATGAAGTGAATACTTGTGAAATACCACAGAAGTAGAGCCAGCCATGTCAACCACAAACTCACAGAAATCATGCTCACTTGCAAAAAGTCTACAGATGTCAGAATTTTCTAACAGACACCTGTGGAAGGGGAAGGGACTCATGGACTCTCACCATATATTGTTGATCTATTGGTGACCAGCTGGTTCTGGAGAGCAGGGATCAGCATATCATCATCATGAACCCACCAGGCTCTGGTGGTCCAAAAATAATACTGAGGGCCCTGATTAAACACTGTAGAGTCACTAAACAAAACCAAATAAATAAATAGAATCTAGTAAATAGGGAAAAGATATTTACGAGTAGAAGGGGGTACTTGTGAAGAATGGGCAGAGAAAGGCACAGGGTGGAGGGTAGAGCTGTCAAAATACATAGGGTGTATGTGGGGAATTATGAAAGAACAAAGTTTATGAGGAAAAAGAAAAATGCGTTTGACAGAATCAACAACCTTTATGACAAAAACATTGATTAATTTAAAATGAAAACATTTATTAAAAACCATATAAAACATCCTATGATAAAAGAGAGATTTTCCTTAAACTGGGAAACAAGTCAAGGCTTTTCACTTGTATAACTTCTGTCCAACATTGTGTGAAAGGCCTAAAGGAATAATAAGGAATGACAAGCAAAGGCCTTCAAATCAAGAAGAAGCAAAGTTGAATTTATCCTTTTGTAAGGTTGTTTTGTGTTCATCAAATTCTGACAAATCTGAAAAGAACTGTTGGAATTAATAAATCTAGAAAAGTCATAGGACACACAGCACCATCCAAAATATATGTATTTTTGTACACTGAAGGTAATGGCACAGAAAAGACATTAAAGACATTTCATTTAAAATTGCATCAAAGAGAAAAAATTATGAATTATTTTAGCCTAGCAGGTAACACTACTCCTTAAAGTTAAATATATAGATTCAAATCAACCCATCAAATTGTAAAAGACTTGCCATTTTGGGAGGTGGCATGGAAAAGTTGTTCATTGTTGTTGTTATTATTATTATTATTATTATTATTATTATTATTACATTATTAAGAAGCCATATGCACATTTTTGTTTGAAAGTCCACGCATTTTGTCGGATTTAGCAAGTAACAATGGAACTCAAAACAACTCCTTAATGATAATAAATTCAAGGTAAGCAATTTTTTTTTAAGAAAAACAGTCAAAGTTAAACACACATTTACAAAATCCTTCAGTAAGTGAAAGTGAGAATGAAATGGAGTGTCACAACTAGAATCCATTAAGAACCTCAAGTTAGCACTTTATCAATAGTAAGAAACTGGATATTTAACCTGAGAGAGCGCGAAATACTGTGTCCACTGTCAGCATTTCTACTTGATGGGGCTAGAAGTTCTAACGAATATAAGAGCTTTGTAAGGCATTATAAAGTGTTGAAAAAAAGGAATAAAATTATCTTTATTTCATCAGCTTTATTTGTTCAGCTACAAAAAAAATAAGAGCTCTACACATACACACACACACACACAAGACAATTTTTCTAAAGTATTTCATTAACTTACAATGACTTATATATAAGGTCATCATAGAAAAATCAACTATGTTTTATATAAGAGCAACAGTTAATTAAAAATCAAAATAAAGTAAAGCATGCCATTTAAAATATCATCAAAAGTGGAAAATGTATATGGAAAAATTTTGCAAAAAACAAGCAACACATGTACTGAGAATGACAAAATATTTAAGAGTCAAGCAAGTGAAAAGTGATTCTGTGTTTATGGCTCCAATCGGTGCTGGCACAGGCAGGAATCAAACTCGGATTGTTCTTGCTACAAACCCTTTTTCTTGTTCTTTCTGTTTTTCTGTCTCTACTACTTGGTGCATTTTAACCTAAAATACTTAAAAGGGTATTTTCTGTTTCCTGGTATGGTTAGTAAGTCACCATTCCATCTGGGCAGCAGAAATAATCTGACCAAATGAAACATTGATAGCTGCTCCTATTTCCATAGGAGAAGTTAGGTCAGAGGGCAAACTGATGGCCACACAAGAACAGATAGGCATTTACAGAGAACAACATACTATCCAAAAAGCACTAACAGTCACCTCCATAGGATCCAATGTGAGAAGACACAGACCTAAACATTGATGAGCATTGATGTTGTGTGTAGTCCTGAGAGGTTAAAACTTCCCAGGACCAAGTCATGGGTATTTATTAGCAGGAACTCTAACATACCATTTCAGTGAAGATGGGGGGGGGAGTTTCCTGGTGCTTCATATGTGTGTGTGTGTGTGTGTGTGTGTGTGTGTGTGCATGTATTTACTTATTTTTGAGATTATAATATAATGACATCATTTCTTTTTTCTGTTTCTCCCTTAAGCCCTTTGGTGCTCTCTTTCAAATTTATGGATTTTTAAGTTAAT
The DNA here is from genome assembly GCF_011064425.1 of Rattus rattus. Classification (NCBI taxonomy): domain Eukaryota; kingdom Metazoa; phylum Chordata; class Mammalia; order Rodentia; family Muridae; genus Rattus; species Rattus rattus. The sequence continues at coordinate 234,903,026 of NC_046154.1, read as the reverse complement.
TACTTGTTGATACACTACACAGATGCACAGACACATTGACATAGACACAATTGCACAGAAAATCTCTTACATGAAATTATGTTACAATGAATTACAATCCACCCCTTTCTCCAGGGTTTCTCTCTTTGAGCTCTGGCTGTCCTCTAACTCACTCTGTAGGCTGGCATTGAACTCACAAAGTTCTGGCTGCCTCTACCTCCTGAGTGCATGGATTAAAGGCATATGCCACCACTGTCAGCCTAACTTTGTCTCTTTAAGGTAGACGATTGTCTGGTTGCTTTGTCAAACTAGATTATTTGAGCTTTAAATGCTCCCAGTGGAATGTTCTGTCACATCAACACTACTGCAATAACACAACAGGGGTATTGCCAACGCTTGGAGAAAGTGGCTGTATATACAGTTGTGGACTCATCTGCACATCGACTATTGAAATATTCCAAATGTGGATATAACATAGTTTTAATATATCCATTGCTATTCCTCCTTATTTTCCTCTAAACTGGAACCCCCAAATATGTCTCACTGGCAACTTCACATTTTTTCTCCTTTAAGATTATACTTTATATTTACATTTTCCTCTTTCCTTTACTCCCTCCAAACCCTCACATATCACCCTCCTTGCTCTCATGTAAACCCACAGCCCGTTTTAAAATTACTTGTTATAATATGCATATGTATAAACATGTATTCCTAAATATTGCCTGTTTGACTGTATAATGTTGTGTGTGTGTGTGTGTGTGTGTGTGTGTGTGTGTGTGTGTGTGTGTGTGTGTGTGTGTGTTTTCATGGCATCATTTGGCACTGGATAACCACTCTCTTGCTCAGCTGCCTATTCATAGTTCTTTCGTTCTTGAGGCCTCATGGGCATTTGCCTTCTATTTTGGTATCATTCTTGTTCAGCTTCCATTTGGGCAGTCGTATTGCTTGGACTTTGGGTTTGTAATTTCTACTGTTACCTGAAGAGATAGTCTTACAACAAACTGCCTGATCCTCTCTGTCTCTTACAGTTTTTCTACCCTCCCTCTTCTGAAATGTTCAAAGTGTTCAGGAGTGTTTTGTAGATGTATACACTGGGACTTTTATTGGTTTGATCTTGTACAACTATTCATACCTGCTGAAGTTCTTGTGTACAAAGACCATGTCGTGCCCATAAGACTGTATTTTACAACACCCCTCTTCATCCTCTGGTTCTTTCACCTCCTCTTTTTCTTATTGGTTATTTTATTTATTTACATTTCAAATGTTATCCCCCTTCCTGATTTCCCCTCTTTAAAACACCTTCACATCTGCCCCTGCTTCTATGAGAGTGCTTCCCCATCCCCTCACTCCCACCTCATCAAGCTAGCATTACCCTATGCAGGGGCATTGAGTCATCACAAGACCAAGGGCCTCTCCTCCCATTGATGCCAGATAAAGTCATCTTCTGCAGCATATGCAGTTGAAGCTATGGGTCCCTTCATGTGTATTCTTTGGTTGGTGGTTTAGTTTCTAGGACCTCTAGGGGTCTGGTTTTTGATATTGTTGTTCTTCCTATAGGGTTGCAAACCCTTTCAGCTCCTTAAATCCTTCCCCTAACTCCTCCATTGGGTTCCTGTGTTCAGTCCAATGGTTGACTGTAAGCATTCACATCTGTATTGATTAGGCTCTGGCAGAGCCTTGAGAGACAGCTATATCAGACTCCTGTCAGCAAGCACTTCTTGGCATCAGCAATAGTGTCTGGGTTTGGTTACTGCATTTGGGATGGATCCCCATGTGGATCTGCAGGATTAATATTGTGAAAATGGCCATCTTACCAAAAGCAATCTACAGATTCAATGCAATCCCCATCAAAATTCCAATTCAATTCATCACAGAGATAGAAAGAGCAATTCTCAAATTCATTTGGAACAACAAACAAACCAAGATTGTGAAAACTATTCTCAATAATAAGAGAACTTCCGTGGGAATAACCATCCCTGACTTCAAACTCTACTACAGAGCACTAGTGATAAATACTGCATGGCACTGATACAGAGACAGGCAGGTAGAACAATGGAATAGAATTGAAGACCCAGAATTAAACACACGCACATATTGTCACAGGTTTCTTTGACAAAGAAGTAAAAAAACATCCAGTGGAAAAAAAGACAGCATATTCAACAAAGAGAAGAATGCAAATTTATTTGTTCTTATCTCCTTGTACAAAACTCAAGTCCAAGTGGATCATGGACCTTCACATAAAACCAAATACATTGAATCTAATAGAAGAGAGAGTAGGAAAGATCCTCAAACACATCATCACAGGAGAAAATTTCTTGAACAGAACACCAATGGCCCAGGCTGTAAGATCAACTATAGACAAATGCAATCTCATAAAATTGAAAAGCTTCTGTAAGACAAAGGACACTGTCAATAGGACAAAACAGCAACCTAGTGATTAACAAAAGATCATTACCAATCCTACATTCTATAGAGGGCTAATATTCAATATACACAAAGAACTCAAGAAGTTAGACTCCAGAGAATCAAATAACCCTATTCAAAATGGGGTACAGAGTTAAACAAAGAATTCTCAACTGAGGAATCTCAAATGGCCAAGAAGCACCTAAAGAAATGTTTGACATCCTTACTCATCAGGGAAATACAAATCACAACAACCCTGAAATTCCACTTCATACCAGTCATAGTGGCCAAGATCAGAAACGCAGTTTACAGCAGATGCTGGTGAGGATGTGAAGAAAGAGGAACATGCCTCCATTGCTGGTAGGACTGCAAGTTGGTAAAACTCTGGAAATCAGTCTGGCAGTTCCTCAGAAAATTGGACATAGAACTACTTAAAGACCCAGCTGCAGCCCTGGGCATATACTCAAAAGATGCTCCAACATATAACAAGGACACATGCTCCACTATGTTCATAGCAGCCTTATTTATAATAGCCAAAAGCTGGAAAGAACACAGATGTCATTCAACAGAGGAATGGATATAGAAACTGTGGAACATTTGCACAGTGGACTACTACTCAGCTCCTGAAAATGATGACTTCATGAAATTCTTAGGCAAATGTATGGACCTAGAAAATATCATCCTGGGTAAGGTAATCCAATTACAAAAGAACACACACGGTATGCCCTCACTGATAAGTGGATATTAGCCCAAAGGCTCAGATTACCCTTGATATAAGGAAGACCAACATGTGGATGCTTCAGTCCTACTTAGAAGGGGGAAATAAAATAATCATGGGAGGTAGATGGTGGGAGGGATTAGGGAGGAAGGGAGGAAGAGAAGGGGGGAAAAGGGAATAGAATCAGGTGTGGGAAGAGACTAAGGAGATGTACAGAGAAAGAGTCAGGAAATCAAACAGAGTTGTATAGCAATGGGGCATGGGGAAGGCAGGGTAGACACCAGAAAATCCCAGATGCCAGGAAAGCAAGAGGCTCCCAGGACCCAACAGGGATGACATCAGCTGAAATACCCAATAAAGGGGAGAGAGAATCTGTAGAGATCATGTCCAGAGGATAGGCATGGCCCCTGGTTGAGGGACCACCCACCCATGTCAAAAGTTTTTTTTTTCTTTTTTTTTTCTGGAGCTGGGGACTGAACCCAGGGCCTTGTGCTTACTAGGCAAGCGCTCTAACACTGAGCCAAATCCCCAACCTATGTCAAAAGTTTTAATCTCACCTCCTTTTTTATTATAAGCCTTGCAGAGCCAAAGATTGCCCATCAATTGCTAAGCATCCAGACTCACATATTCTCTGCATTTCGACCAGTATGAATCTCAGTGTTACTACCCACAACAACGAGAAGCTGCTCTGACCAAGGCTGAAAGCAGCTCAAGTGTGTAGGTTTAAACATGAATATGTATACGGCAATATGACAACAAGAACATTTCAAAACACAACTGTAGATTTTCCTGTAGGACCTATGACTCTATGCATGAGTTTTCAACCAGGATTACAATATCAAGCATCAAATCCCTCCTGTGGAATGAGACTCAGATTCTCAAAGTCCCCAAACTCTAATCCCATTTCAGATTCCAGAAAAGAAGCTTTAAAGGGTTTCTTTTTTTTTTGTAGTATGCATTCTTCTTCCTCCTGGGAGGAGTCAGCAGATTCTCTTTCAACTTCTGTACTTTTTTCAGGATATTCAACAAATGGACACTGAGATTCTAGGTTTTCAGCCCAACTTTAGTACTCCCTAGCTCTTATAAATACTTAATGTCTTGAATGGCCACACAATTAGTGATGTAAAGTCCTAGAAATCTACTCTCTCTTGGATTTAAAGGCCAGAAATCCTCAAATCAAAATATATCATGGTTAACCCAATAGAGGCTTTGAAATAACAGTTTTCAACCTGTGGATCATGGCCCTTTTGGGGGTCAAATCACCTTTTTTTAGGGGCCACCTAATACCTTTGGAAAACATAGATAATTACATTACAATTTATAACAGTAACAAAATTATAGTTATGAAGTAGTAACAGAAATAATTTATTGGTCATCACAACATGAAGAACTGTATTAAACGGTCAGTGCATTAGGAAGATTGAGAACCACTGCTTTGAAGGACAATATTTCATGCCTTTCTCCAAGATTTGGTGGTTGTGGTTAATTAAGGGCTGTCTTTGTCTGATGGATTTGTCTCTATAGTCTCTGCCTCAAGGTTCTTCTTATTCTGTCACTGTTTCTCTTCCATTTTCTTCTGACAAAAAGACACTTGTATGGTGCAGAGTACACTGTGATCTGAGAACATCATCTCTGGAAATTATGAATCACATTTGTAAAAATGATGTCCCAAATATGACCATATTCACAAGGTCTAGCGAAAATTAATACAAACAAGCAATTTTGTTAAGCCCTTTGGTCCACTGTGTACTAGGGAGGATAATCACCATGACAATGATGACAAAGAGCTTCTCATATCTTCTGGGGATTAAATGGAAACACCTAAAGAGTTTCTGATCAATAGTCAATATTCTTTGTATAGGTATGAATTTCTTCTCTTGGCCACCCAACACCCAACTGCAGTAGAATAAAGAAGGCAATGGAGAAGAGGCTAATAATCCCATGTGTATGAAGACAAACATAACACACACACAGTGTATAACACAACTTTATTTACTGCACTTCTGCAGCTATCCTGTCAAATGTTGTGAGAAAGTTAACTGGTGGAAATATCAACTTCTACCAGATAGCCTTTTGTTTATATTCCAAAATGATGTAGAATGTAGAGAAAATCAAGACTGCATGGATTTTTTTTTGTGTGTGTGTGTGTGTGTGTGTGTGTGTGTGTGTGAGAGAGAGAGAGAGAGAGAGAGAGAGAGAGAGAGAGAGAGAATTTTATGATACATGAGTGAACAGAGAACTTGCAATAATGTGTCCTTTTGTGTTACTATGTCGGGTCTAGAAAATGAACTCAAGTCATTAGGCTTGGTGACAAATGCCTTTATTCACTGAGCAATTTTGACAAGTTTTAAACAGGTCATTTAGTATAGGGAATTGGCAAATCAGGAAAGAGCAAAAATATTACTACTACTACTACTACTAATAATAATAATAATAGTAATAGTAATGAAGAAAGGAAACAGTGACCTGATTGAGGACAATATCTATACAAATAACTATTAGTTCCAGTTAAGTGAAAGAAAGTATGGGTTACAGATCTTTAAGATTTCCAAGTCTCCATGGAGAGGTCCCTATCCAGATGTCAGTGGGTCTTTGGAATCTGAACAAAGGCTTATGACATGAGACTCACCTCTTGAGGAGGAGCCCCAGTTCATTTGATCTGTTTCCAATGAGTGAATGGTGAAAGTAAGAGAAAACTAAGGTTGGGGCCATTGCTTCTGTGAAACTTGCCTGCCACTTCTTGGATAAAACACCATTCTTGTGTGAGAGCTATAAACATAAAGGGAAAGGAACCTTTCTCTTGATCTGCTAGGCCTCTTCAAGTGTCTCTTAATTACAAAACCTCATAAGAGATGAGATGGCAAAGGACATATAGGGTGTGCAGCTTCACAGAGTTTGCTTCACAAAGCTTAGAATGAAGACTGACTGGAACACCAGAGGCAACCGCTAAATGATTAACTCTGATAACTATGTATAAAGCCTTTGATGTGTATTCTTTATATTAATTCTCATAGCAACGGCACAGCTTATATGCAGAATAATATGATAAAGCTTCATTGACATAACCAGCAGCTAAAACGAAGAAAATTAAGCCCCCCTGTTGCCAAAATGCTAAGTTGCTAGATTACTATTGTAATCAAGGTCTGTATGATTTAAAGACCACTGTGATATAAATTATCTTCCTGCTGTTAGGATAAAAATAGCCTGAGAAGACAACCTAAGGAAGGAAGTATCTGCTTTGGCTTCCACCTTGAATCTTCAGTTTGTCATGGCAGGGCAATTGCAGAGGCAGGAGTAGGAACTAGTCACGGGAACTAGTCAAGAGTCAGATAGTGAAGAAGGCTGTAGTTTAGTTATTGATCCTGTCTTAGGATACTCAATATTAACCATCACAATTATCTTTTTGAAAAAGACTCTGAGTTACCATCTGAATATTAGAGTCAATCTAAAACATCCCATGCAATCTGAAAATACCGGATTGCTGAACTCTGAAATCCTGGATTGCTACAGTTTGCATCTGGTTTTCACCCTCTAAAACTCATTTTGTAGCTTAAAGCTCCTTGTGAAATACATAGGGCAGAAACTTCATCTAGCTATGGTATGTGAACTCCCATGACTGAATATGGAAGCTTTACTAAGAGGAGAGAGAAAGATCAGACAATCTAAGTTAGCATGCCCTTTCTTTCTCAGTATGCAGTACTGGGCACTACCTTGGGCCTCTACCTGTAAGGTCATCACAGATGCATATCTCTTATTTTGAACCTTTATAGCTGTGAATCAATCTAAATCTCATTTTGGCAAATGTATTAGTAAGGGTTCTTATGGCATGAATATAAATTATATAAGTATAAATGGGAATATATGTACATATATACATATATTTTGGTGTACACACACTTTTATGTACACACACAGACACACACAGACACACACACAGAGGGGGTGAAGAGAGAGAGAGAGAGAGAGAGAGAGAGAGAGAGAGAGAGAGAGAGAGAGAGAATCTATTGGAATGACTTACAGTCCAGCTAATCCAGCAATGGCTAGCTGTAAATGAAAGACGACCAAGAATCTAATAGTTGTTTAGTTCTACAAGTCAATGTCTCAGCTGGTCTTCCATATATGCTAGAATCTTGAAGAAGTGGACTCCAGTGCCAGCGAAAGAATGAATGAAGGTGAAGGCAGGCAGGTGAACTGCAATTTGTCCCTTCCATGTCCTTATATAATCTTCAAGAAGAAGATATGGTCCGTATTAAAGGCATGTCTTTCCACCTCAAGATCCAGGTTAAAGGTATATGTTTTCCCACCTCAAAATCTGAATCAAACATGCCTGTCTTCCTGACTCAAAGGTCCAGAGTAAAAGTGGATTCATCACTTCAAACTGAGCAGAAAATTGTTCACAGGTCTGCCCTCCATTTCTGGATCATAGTTCATTCCAGATATAATCAAGTTGACAGTGAAGAATAACCATCACTGCTTATTCAGTTTGCAGTATTGTTTTCTAAGCCAGAGAGAATGAATTAATATAATGATAAAGATCTAAAAATATGTATCATGGCACCCTAAATGAGTAGCACAATTGTCAGAGATCTAACTTGTCTAGTCTAGAAAGGATTCAAGTATTTCACTCTATTGTAATCGTAATTTTAGTAAACAATGTGGTATAGCTGCCAAAATTTAAATATGATGGTTTTCTGGAGCATACAAATCAAGTAAGGAAATAGTTCTTCTCTAAGCTGCAGTAGTTATATTACAATTGGGTTTAAGATTTTTTTCAAATTGAGCTTTTTTTTTTAAATATCAGAGAAACTTCCCCAAACTGAATTGACTGAGATGAAGGGAATATAATGTTGGGAATTAAATGTTTTGCCACCATTCTGTCCAGCCCACCTTAGATGGCTTCAGTGTTCAAGTGGTAGCCCTCTCTCCCAGTTGGGCTCTTTGCTTCCATTTTCAATCCATTTATTATCTACATGCAGCAGTATGGTCCTTCCAACATGTAAATGTGCTTATATCACACATATGCCTGACTGTGGTTCATCTCACAGTCCCTGTAATGATATTAAAATCACTAAATATCTCTTTTAAAGTCATCGTATAGAAACTTCCATGTTCTATTCTCCATCCCTATCTCTAACTACCTTTTGTTGTTGTTTACTTCTGGACATTCTGTTCCCTTACCGATTGACTTGTCTGCTTGCCTTTTTCCCATTTGTTCTACGTCTATTCTCACCAGGCAAATTCCTGCTTATTCTCATGAGGGCCAAACCAGTCTTCATTTTATCTGGAAAGCCTCCCTGGCAGTCTCTTTAACAGAGCTATGGGCTTTATCCTTCTTTCAGCTTTGAAAACACCATGAGGTTCCCCCATCTCAGCAAACATTATATCACATCTGACATTATTGTTTGTGTTAGAAAGCTATGTATAAACAAGGACAATTTTCTTTCTAACACTTCTGTCTGCAGTTCCAGAGTAGTCTGTTCAAAACTGTGTCATGAAAGAATTCATTCTTGAACAAAACTTATAAAGAACAAAGGTATTTCCAGTTGGAACCTGAAGACAACTTCAGGTTATTCAAACATGTGCACAGATTTTTCTATTCTGGCCAGAAATTGGAATTAAGAACAATGGATAGAAATGAATAGAAAGTATATTTTCATTCAACATCAGAACTTCACATAATTAGGACAGTCTGAAACTATGGCATACCAGACTTAAGAAGAAGGGGATCCCCGTCAGTGAAACACCTCAAACAGAATTTCAGGACTAGTAGGAGACATTCTTGAAATCTTTTTATAGAGCAGCTATTTTAAGAAAGATTATGAAACTTACTGAGTAGAGTTTGTAAGCAATAATATCATAATCGATTATCAATGTGTTGTGTTGCTTAGATTTATTTGTCAATTTGATACAATCTAGAATTGCTTAGTATGAGAACCTCATTTCCATTAGGTTGACCTGTTGGCATGTCTGAGCATGTCATATTCATTGTCACGGTAAAAGCCAGCCCACTGTTAGTGGCACCACTCTCTAGGCATGAAATTCTGCCCTGTGTAAGCAAATAACCCTTGTGCTGAGCATAGGAAGCAAGCTAGTGAACATCTAAACATTTATTCTCTCTGTGCTTGAGATGTGCTCTGCGGAAGAGATGTGAACAGTGCCTAGAGTTCCTGTCCCTAAAATGGACAGTGACTGAAATCATAAGATAAATAAATCCGCTTCTCTTTTCGGTTGCATTCATTTTCCAGGTTTGTTTTTGTTTTTAATCACAGTAATAGCAATGAAACTAGAACATTCTATTATTATTATTTAGATGTGAAAAAGTCCTCTACAAGTAGCATACATTGAAAATATGGTCTCCAGACATTGGGCTATTAAGAAGAGATTAGAAGGGGGATAACATTTGAAATGTCAATAAATAAAATAACCAATAAAATGAAAAAAGAAGTGATTGGATCATAAGGATGCTCAATCGGATTAATTGGTTAATTTCCTAGCTTCTTAGTATATTAGATGAGATGCTGTTGAATCAGGCCCTTCAAGGATTCATCTTTTCCTGACCTTTCTTCTCATGCTCATCCTGTGTCCTGCCTACGAGCAGATGAGCACATGCAGCCTCATAGCATTAGAGCTGCCTGTGTAGACTAAAATCATGAGCCAAAACAAATATTACTTCCCTTTAAGTTGTTCATCTCAGGTGTTTTGCCATAGCAGCAGAAGATTGGCAGCTGTCCTACATTATTTATCAAGAATGTCCTTAGACCATTTGTGTTCTCACATGCAAGATTAATGTAATAATGATGCTTCAACCAAAATGTATTGTGGGGAATAATTGGAAGTGTTTAGAAAAACACTTGGGATGTCACATGATTAAAATGTTCTCTACAGCTGTTACTACATTACTACTAATTTTCTATATTGTTATTCTTGGCTTTTAATATATTTGTTTTTGGATCTATTTATATTGCTCAATTGTCATGTTTCTTCAACTTAAAATTTTATATATCTTTATATCTGGAAAATACTCCAGCAATGTATTTTTGAATGATCCCCCATTGTTCTCTATTTACCTTTAGAAAACTTTATAAGGATGGCAAAAAAAAAAAAAAAAAAGAATGTCCTTAGACCTGAATATGAAGGTGCAAGCTTATAATGCCAACAGTTGGGAAACCAAGGCAAGAAAACTGGTAGTTGGAGGCCATAGTGAGGCCTTGGTACTAAACAAAACCAATCAAGCAAAAATAAAAGAAAATAAGAAGAAAAGAAAAAATAGGTACTGCTGTTTGCTATTTGTTTCTCCTTGTCTCAGCCCCTGCCTATCCACCCAACACACACCCTGAAGTAAGTGCACACCGGCACATAGAGAGATATGTGAGAATCCTAGCCGTGGGGCTAGCATCTCTGAATGTATCAGAACTCCAGTCTTTGCTGGCTACACTGCCTGGACCCCCATGTTTACCTCTCCCATATTGGAATAGGCGAATTTAATGCCCGTCATTCTTTCTTTCAATTGCAAAGTGGGTAGCTTGGTATTAATTAACACTTTCAAATTCATTTCTGTATTTTCTTTAAAATGAACAAGGACATTGAGCAGATAATTGTAGACCAGTGGTTCTTAACCTTCCTAATGTTGCGATCTTTTAATACAGCTCCTCATATTATGGTGACCGTCAACCACAAAATTATTTCATTGCTACTTCATAACTGCAATTTGGCTACTGTTAGGAATCAGAATGTAAATATTGGATAAACAACCAAAAAAGGAGGTGAGACCCACAGGTTGAGAAACAGTGCTGTAAAAAGGAAAGATGTGCAAAGAAGTCACAGGTACATCGAATGCCAGTAGCTTCCCTGGGAGGAGCATTGTAAGTGAATTTTGGAGAACTTTACGCTTTAAGGCCATCGTGTAAGATAGCATGAGGCTGAGGCCAGTATGTGATAGTTAAAATCTGTACTTCTTAGGAAAATGAAATCTGTGTGAATATGAAAGCTTCAACCATCTGCTAGGGTAGAAGAATCACTGTAGGTCTGCAGCTTGTTCATCATGAAGATCTTGAAGCAGCTATGAAGTGATGGTTTTAGTTTATGTTGTTATTCTCTTTAGTGCTGCCTTTTCTTACTACATTAATCTTAGTTATAATGCTAATATCTTTTCTATATTGAAGTCAGCAAGTCTGCTTGATGCAAGGATAGTGAACCATGAACCACTTGAGTGAGTAGAGGGAAAATGAATGGATTTCTTCCAGACTTGGTCAGGGTATTAAATGCATCAGTGAAGTTATAACAAATAGCCCTCATGAGATATATAACATCAAACAAATGTTGGTTATTATAATTGGTATACAATGAGATTATTATGTGTGATCATGTGTGAAGCCTGGTATTGGTCTCAAAGTTCATTTTCTAGCAAAAATGTTGGACCTTGGATCTGTAGCAGGAAAGGCACTGGTATTGTGCAAAACAGGAAAAGAACTAGGGACTAAGTACAGATCACACACACAAACACACACACACACACACACACACACACACACACACACACCCCAATATACATGTACATAATCCATTTTGATTCTTTTTATTAACAAAATATTTTATTGATTATTTGGTAAATTCACATACGGAAACCCAGTCACCTTAACTTCCCAGTCCTCCCAGGTCCACTCTCCAGACCTTTTGACCTAATTAGAGAGGGGGGGGATGGGAGATGAGGAGAGGAGAGGAGAAGAGAGGAGAGGAGAAGAGAAGAGAAGAGAAGGGAAGAGAAGAGAAGAGAAGAGAGGGGGAGAGAAGAGAAGAGAAGAGAAGAGAAGAGAAGAGAAGAGAAGGGAAGAGAAGGGAAGAGAGTGGAGAAAAATATCAAGTCCAATTGTGTCTGTTCATATACTAACTGGAGCATGTTCAAACTCCTAATGACCAGCTACTTAAAAAAGCTGAGTCCATCCCCATCCCCACTTCTGCCAGAAGTCACCAACTGTGAAGAGCTATACTTGAACATCCCTATCACAATTTTAAGAGTTCTTGTTAATGGCTTCCTGTCTAGACTGTTCTTGGGGGGGAGGCGTCTCTGTCTATGTCTGTCGTACTCCTTGCCCTCTTTAACTTCCAATCCTCATTGCCTCCCCTTCTTCCTTCCTATAACCCCCTTTCACACATTTCTGTCTTTTCTCTTTGTTTATTGACCACAGAGTTTAGCAAGAGTCATCTGTGTGACAAAGCCTGATTCAGATAGTAATTTTTTTTAAAAAAATGATAATTTATAAGCTAGTTTGGCAGAATTACAGGTGAACTTTTAAGGTACCATATTCTGGTACCAAAAGTTTTAAGATACCACAGTATCTAGTTACTATAAACAACAAACCAGTTCAGTATGGATTAGCATTTGAGAAATAAACTGGATTTTTCTTTCTGCTCTTCATGGTAGGATCATTTTATATTCACATGGGGACATATTCATAGATCTGGTAGGTTTCTTGCTGGGGAAAGGATTCCAAAACAGGACCATTGCGTCCTTGTTTTCTAAGAAAGCAGCTGTAAATCTGCTAGGATTGAGGACCTTAAGCTAGGATTGAGCAATGGTTAACAGGAATCCTCTGAGCCAGAGCCTGCAGAACTGAAAGCAGTAATGAGGTGGTGTTCCAACTCCTCCCTGCTGACAGCCTCCCCATACCCTGGAGTGCTCTAGATTGGAAAATGGGGATGGGCATAGGGGATTAACTCAGGGGTAGGCAATGGAGGCTGGGAGGGGGGTTAGGGGGTGGAGGATGATTGGTGAGGATGGTTGTCTTTAACTCAAGTTTCTCAAAAACATGTAAACAACAACGGGGTTGGGCTTAAAGCCTCTATCTCTTCCTATGTTTTCTCACAGCTCAGGAACATTGAGTATAGATGTTTCCATTTAACTTTCATAGAATTCACAGATACTTGATTTCTCAACTTTAAGAAACGTGATAGAAGCCAGGGTGTGAGTAGAAACGAAGAGTCAAGCCCCATTAAACAAATTAGTTAAAATCCTGGAAGCACTCTGTTGGCTAGGTGTAATAATGTTTGAAAATGCTATGCAGGCTGCTGGGGAAGAAAAGCCATGAAGTCTTAGCTTTGTGTGAACCGGTGAGCTACAGTATCTTCACAGAAGGCAGATGTGTCCGCTGATGCAGGAGTGGCATGACTATCATCGTAGGGTTTTTATTAACTGTGACAAAGCACCATGACCGAAAGCAAGTTGTGGAGGAAAGGGTTTATTTATTTCATCTGTGTCTTGTAGTCCACCCAGAGAAATCAGGGCAGGAATCTGGAATCAGGAAAGAGTATACTGGATTGATCTTCATGTCTTATTCAGTTTCCTTCCTTCCTTCCTTCCTTCCTTCCTTCCTTCCTTCCTTCCTTCCTTCCTTCCTTTTTCATTGTTTTGCCTTGGTTTTTGAGATAGGATTTATCTGTATAGTGCTGCTTGTCCTGGAACTAGCTCTGTAAACCAAGCTGGCCTCCTACTCACAGAGATCTGCCTCTCTCTGCCTTCTCAATGCTAGGATTAAAGGCATTCATCGGTGCGGCCAACTTAGCCTGCTTTCTTAAAGCATCCAGGAATACTACCAGCTCAGGAGTAGCATTACCTGAAATGAACTGAACCCTCCCTCATCAATTCCTAAATGAGAAAATGCGATACAGCCTTGCCTACAGGGCAGTCAGGTGGGGACATTTTTCAACTGAGTTTCCTTCTTCTAAAATAACTCTAGTCTGTGTTGAGTTGACATAAAAACTTGTCAGCACTGCTCTTAGGTACCTACTTGGTGATGCACATATCTGCCATCCAGTTCTATGATTTCCCATTACAATTATGGATTCATGTGCATTTGCATAAAAGTCTGTGTGTGCATGCGTACATTTATGTGTACCCGTGTACATTTGTTGAGGCTGCAAAGAAGCTCCTCTAAGATACTTAAGGCTGGAAGCATAGTAAGAGCCAGAGAAAAGGGGACTTTACTGTAAGATTGTGTCCCCAAGGACAGACACTGTGCTGATAACATGAACTTATCAACATGAACTTATGAACATGACTGCCTAAACCTAAAGTGAAAAAGGACAATAAGTACGGCCATGTTAATGTGGATGGGAGAAGGACCACAAGCCCATGACCTTATAGAAAGAACTACACATAACTAAGCAAGCTGAGAGCAGAAATAGTCCTCCCCAGGAGAAAGTATAACAATGGGTTATCCAGTTCCAGTGGTCAACCTTGAAAACATATGTACGAGTAATGTACAAACTGAGCAGGGTGCATTTATGTAACAAATGTTACATACATGTATGCAACTAATCAAAAATAGGACATGAATATGAAAGAGAACATGAAGTCTTATGTAAAAGGTTTTAAAGGGCAGAAGGGGAAAATAATTGAAAAATTCAAAAAATAAAGCAAAATTTAAAAATTAATTTGGGTCAATCAATATTTATTCCAGAGCAGCATACAGTGAAGGCCTTATTTATTCACATTTCTCTATTACTACAATAGCAGTGCTATTCTTGGGCAAGTACCAGGGATGTTATGGGTACTGCCGAAACCCTATAAATCGCCCTTATAGGACAATGTCCTGGTATTTATAATCACAACTTTCAGCTGAGCGTGTGGATCTCAGAGAGGCTAAAGTAGTCTGCCCGAGGCCACACACAGCAGGCTGGTGACGATCAGGACTCCAGTATCAAAGAGTTTTTTGGACTATTGCTAGAATTAGAGCAGAGGCAAAGTCATACCTTGCCCCTCCCACCCTAGACTGATGGTTTCTTTCCACTTGCGGCTCCAAGGGTGGTCGTCATGATTATAATCTTGGAGTAGCATCAAAGACAAGGTGGCCCTGTGGATTCAACTGCAGGTGGAGAAAAGCAAATAAAGTGAGTGTTCATTTTCAGCCTTTATGGGAATCTTTTCATCTTCAAAGTCCTTTGTGAATATTAAACAATTAATCCCGCTGGAAGCACTCGGCACAGGGGAAAGTGAAGTTTCCATTAATGTTGAAAAATTCCTATTGCTATAAAGGAACTGTTGCCTTTCAGGGCTGCTTCTAAAGCTAGCAGCTTTCCCACAGGCTTGAGGCACACTTCCATTCCTATATTTCTTGCAGGTGGATGCAGGAGCTGTGAGACATCTAAGCATGATGTTTCTGAGGAGTTATGAAGCTTCATGAGCTTTCTGGCCCCAACACATGTAGGCAATCACACATGCATGTACACTCAGACGTTCACACAAATATACATGAATCCATAATTTCAGTGAGAAATCATAGAACTCGATGGGCATCACTAGTATCACTAGGTGGATACTAGTCTAGTAAATGTCACAAAGATGAGACTTTTTCGTTATAGCTAGTCATAATAATGCTGTTTGTCCCTGTGGTTTTCATATTCATAGTCAATGCTGTTGTCTCTATGGCCAGCACAATTGCTTTCTAACTGAAAAATCAATTGTTCAAATTCCAATAAAGGGACAATTCAAATGATTAGGGCACATTGTACTGTACTACAGGGGCAGTGTGCTAAACATGTCTGTTGAATACCACCCAGCTACTTGTTATAATTTCTTTTTTTAATTAATTAATTTATTTATTTTTGCACTCCAGATTTTTTTCTCCTCCAGGTCCACCTTCCCTCCACCCCCAGGGTTCAACATCCCATACCTTCTTCCCGCCCCCACCCGCATTCCCCCTCTCCACCCATCTCCACAAGGATGTCCCCACCCTACCCAGCCCACCCAACCTCTAAACTTCCCCGGGGCCTCCAGTCTCTTGAGGGTTAGGTTATAGTTTCTTAAATGTTTACTTTTACTGGCGTGTGTGTATGTGTGTGTGTGTGTGTGTGTGTGTGTGTGTGTGTGTGTGTGTGTGTATGCGCGCGCGCGTGCGTGTGTGAAAGAGGGATTTGAGTGTTTTTGCTTAAGCTAGATGAGTATTCTGACTCTTGTAGTTAAAAGCACCATAACTACATAACACTAATTCACAGATATAAAAGAAATGGTGGGGACAGAAAACATTATATTTACCATTTCTATTATGACACCTATGAGGTACAGGCTAATATATGTCCCTATATATCTCCACCCTCCTGTATGATATTCAACTTGGTTAGTATAGGCTTTATAAAATTTACTACACCATTAATCTGTATAATGCACACACAACCGAACACATTAAGGTTTTATAAAGTTTATGTTCTATTTAGAGACAGGATTTTAAAATGAAGAGTAGCTGTTAAATCCACAGTGGTAGCCCTAATGAAAGTTCATGAGAAGGGCCATTCCTGAAAAGATTTTTAGTAGATATGGGCAGGAAAGGCATCAGAGAGAAAAAGACATGCGAGGGCATTTTTTTAAAGTTTGGGAGGAAATTACTGTACAGCTAAAAAGTTATAGGGAATCATATGAAGAAGGAGGACATACAAAATCATGAAGATGGATGATTATACAGATGTAAGTACGTATTAGGTAGGCAAGCGCACAGAAGTAGCTGGGAAGGAATGATCCTTTATCACTGGACATTTACACAGTAGCCATGAGTGATGATGAAGGGGAGGGGGGGACACACTGTTGGGGTCACTTTAATGAAATACTTTGTGTTTCAGCTAACTTACTTTGTAGAACCTGTATTTTTTCAGGGGATGTTCAAGTCTGACCTTATGTCTGTGTGTCACTCAGAGATATTTTTTCCCAAATGAATTCCTGGGCTAATAAATGCCTTCCATTATTACTAATTTGTTTTGTTCCAGCCTCTTGTTTAAGTGATGCTCTTTTGCTTTGGACTAACCATTCTTTAAGCTTTCATGCAACCTCCCTTCTCCTTGAAGGGAGATACGATTTGAAGATATGATCAATTTTGAACTTATTTTTAAAAATGTATTTTATGTATGTATGTGTGTGTGCCTACAATGCTGCATGTATATATGCTCTGTGTGTTTATGTGTGTGTGTGTGCAATGCTCTGTGTATATATGCTCCATGTGTGTTCCTGTGTGTTTGTGCATGTGGGTTCCTGCAAAGGGTTGAAGACGGGATGAGACTCCTGGAAGCTAGACAGTGATTTGGGTGAGAGTAAAGCTGAAGGCAGCAACATGAGCTGGAAAGTAACGGCAGAAGCATAAGAGGGGATGTCAATACTGTGGGTGGCATGGGGAGGGGAAGGAGGGCAGTGTGGACCAGGAGCCACCATCCACGTGAGATGACCTGAGCAAAGGCATGGAGGGGAAGGGTGACTCAAAAATCAGTCTGAATATGTTCTGAGCAAGGTTTTGGTGTGTAAATTCTTAAGCTACATTTGGAATTTAATTTCTAGGCTCTGTAAATTTACAGTTTGTTTCCTTGGCCCATCCCCATCCCCATCCCCATCCCCTCCCTCCTAAGCTCACTGAAACAGCTAAATAATTAAATCCTGAAATGCTTTTAGGATATGCTTTGTTGTTGAAACACATCTGCTACATGTTGGGCTAGCCCTTCCCAGCAGATGTTCTTTTCCTTTGGCTTGTTTGTTTATCTATGGAAATGAATATCTTAAACATCCTTCCCCGCTAAGTTTAATAAAAAGAAATCCTTCCCACACTCCTCTTCTTCACTCTGCCCCTCACGGTCCTTTATCAAACCTCTGAAGACATATGCTGTGCAGCTAATTACTTTCCCTTCAGTCTGCACTGAAGTTGCTGCAGAAGAAGGCCACCCCTGCTTCTGAAGAGAACTCACTGGGACTCATTTGCACACAGTCCTCTCTTGTCTAAAAAAAAAGGATTTTTTTTTTTTTTAGTGCACGCCCGGAATCACTGGGACTATGGATTCCCTCTGTAGCCAAACGAAGTACAATCTCTGTCAAGAAGTTAACAAGTGCTTTTAAAGTATGACCTGCCAACTGAAAACTAGACAGAGCAAATAACAACAACCCAAAATAAGAAATTGTAGAATTTGATAATAAAAAAAAACAAAGTTTTTTTTCCTGTTTTTCTTCTCTTAGAAAATGCAGTTTGGGAAAGATTAGGTGTTATAGGAAAGCAAGCAGGCACACAGTTTTTGATAGGCACTTTACAAGGATAATAGCCACAAGGAGATTTAATAAACACCAGGAGATGCTAATAATCTCTGAATTTACTAGAACCTCTTGGTTAAAGAGCCTCTAGGGAACCTGTAAGAGAGGCATTTTCTTTCAGATTCTGCACGGAGATGGCCAAAACTATATTGACTCAATAAAAAGACATAACTAAGTCACCTTTGAAATAAAGATGAGGAAGGATGAAAAAGAAATTTTAATTAAGCCAAGTGTAGAATCATGTAGTAGCAAGAGAAGCCATGAGGGATTCCTTTAAGGTATGCGGAAATGCCATAACATCAAAACAGGAAAAGTAGTCTTTGTAGATTGTAAAGGTGAGAAAAGTATTTACTTCCATATGGAGTCACATTCAATACCATGGAAGTCTAAGAAAATGAGACTTTAATTATGGTTTATTTTCCTTACCATCATTTAGCTTATGTTTTGTGGATCAATGTCCTATTAAGAAAGCATTATATTATATTAAACTAGAAAGCTAGTTTACTTTTTGTTCCTACCTGAAGAAAATTTTTTTCTCCCACCTAAACATTTGTAGGATATTCCCTCACATACTTAAAATTCATGCTGTTGTGGGGTGTGTCTGCAGATAAATTCTTCTGACCTCTGACCAGTTGTGTCTGGTGCCCCCTTTCCATCTGCCTATTCGGGTCTTAGTGTGAGGAAATTTCTTCTCTCCAATCCCGGTCACTGCTTATTGAATTTATCTTTTTTCTTTTCTTTTCAGGTAAAGCAGTTACCCAAAGGAGGGAGTCAAAGTTACAGGCAGTTGTGTGCTGCCCAATGTGGGGGCTGGAACCAAACGTGGGTCCTCTGTAGGACTAGTGCATGCTTTTAACTGCTAAACACCATCTGTAGCTCACAGCTCCTCTGTCTTCATGCTTTTGTTTTTCCTGAGTTTCCTCTGCCACATGATGTGCTTCCCACATTCTCAGCATGTCTTCCCTATCTGCTTTAAACGTTGAGTGCATGTGTTCCATTGTCACAATTGGTTTCTCCTCCCCTCCTCCTCCTCCTCCTCCTCCTCCCCTCCCCCCTCCCTCCTCCTCCTCCTCCCCTCCTCCCCTCCCTCCCCCTCCTCCCTTCCCTCCTCCCCCCCCTTCCTCCCCTCCCTTCTTTCCTCATTATATTCCTTCCTTTCTTCTTTGTTTCTTTCACACAATCTTGTTCATTTTTCATTTCTTTTTCTCTCAGTCTGCTTTTTATCTGAGATGCTTTGCTCATATTAAAAACTATGTTGGATATGTAACAGAGGATGGCCTTGTCTGGCATCAATGGGAGGAGGAGCCCTTTGTCCTATGAAGGGGAAATGCCAGGGCAGGGAGGCAGGAGGGAATGGGTGGGTGGGTAGGGGAGCACCCTCAATTAAAATGGGGGCGGGGATGGTATAGGTGGTTTCTGGAGGAGAAAAAGAGGAAAGGGAATAACATTTAAAATGTAAATTAAAACTCCAATAAAAGAAAATAGAAAAGATAAGAAAATGACCATGGGGATTTGTGTGTGTGCCTGTGTGTGTGTGTGTGTGTGTGTGTGTGTGTGTAGTTTGTTGTGTAGTTTGTTGAGTATTCCAAATGATACTTATGTTTAATGTGAAGTTACAATATAGCATTTTAAAAAAAATCAATTCTGATGGTTTCTTAATTTCCTCCCCCAAAAGTTAAATGGAATAAATCATTTGTATTTCTTTTAAATTCCTACCCATTGCTCTAATTCTGGTTTCTCATCTTTGACAACTGAGGCCAGGGAAAGAGGCAAAGCTCCTTGCTCATGTCCAAAGTTTCATGCTGCTTGTGAGTGGCTCAGTTCTTTTTTGTTGAACTGAGACTGTTTCCATCTCTAAGAAACACCTGATAATATTTTGTCTAATCTCCAGCACTTTTGCTAGAGTATATTAAATTAAATTAAAAATTACCAAGAATACTTCCAAGATTCAAGCCATTTTCAGGAGAAGAGAGCATCTGTCCCATTCACTCTCTTCATGGGCAGCAGGAGCATGGAAGGACACCTCTATGTTTAGAGCTGCTGGCCTGCCATATGCCATTTCAAACTGGAAGCCACCCAGCAATTAGCATCTGTTCAATGCTTGGGCCATGGTTGGCAGCCTACATCCTAATGAACCTTTGGAATAAAACCAGTTCATAATGCAAGAAATAAACACACTCCTAATTACCTAATTTCTCTCACAGTTATCCATATTTTAGTTCGAAACTAAAATCTGCAAAATGCAATTGTGAAAAAATGGACTAGAATTTTGGATTAATTTACATTTTATAGTTGCAAATTGAAGGTGATGGGAAAAAGCAGGATAAAGCAATAAGAACATTTTATTCTGTCCCCACATGTGCAGTTTGTTTTTTTGTTTTTTGTTCTTTGTTTTTTGTTTGTTTGTTTGTTTGTTTGTTTTCTTTAGAGAAGGAAAAATTGAGAGGAAAAAGCCTGGGAGTCAACTATGTGCTCAGTGGAACAGAGCCATCAAACAAGGTGCAGATCTTTCCCAGGAAACTCAAGACTGACTGAATTCAGAAGGCAGAATTCTGCTACCGATATCACCATCTACGAGTTCAAGAAATGCCAAAGGGATTTCTCTCAAACTTCTTGTATGCCCTTGACTGTGAGTCAGAGTTCTGCCTTGGGGCTCTTAATGTCTCCTGGGAAGTTCTAACTCTTGCTTGCCTAGTCTCTTCTTTCTTTGAACTTGGCTTTGAACTTTGAACTTGTGGTGAGAGATGTCTTGAGAAACAGGATCTTTCCTGCAGCGGATTCTTCTGCTGTCTTTGTAGTCTATGTAGTCTTTATCTTTCCATCAGACATGCCATAATGCCATCATGTTTTTGATTTTTAATGAAATCAGCATCATGGAGCTGGTACTTCCTCTTCCATTGTTTTCACATCTAAGAGTCTGGAATTTGCACTGTTTGTATGGTAGTCAGGAGTAAAGGAAGGACAGGTACAAATTTAAACAGGAAAGAGAGACTGTACTCATAACTCTGCAGAGGAACTTAAAAGATCTGATATTCTGGAAGTCTTGGTAGAGATCTTCATCTAGCACCCAGTCTCGACACAAGGTAATAATCTCTCTCTAGAATGAACTAGGAAGTAGGTGGGCATATAACTTATAACTCCAGTGTTTGGTACAAGGTGGAGGGTGTATAACTTTGAGGCTAAGTCGTGCTACAAAGCAACAGAATGAAAAGAATAAGAAAGAAGGGAGAAGGAAACAAGGAAACAAGGAAGAAAAGAAAGAAAAATGGAAACCAGAGTGGTGTCCAGGGTGCACTCTCTCTTTTACATTGTCTTATTAAATTGCTGTCAGAATTCTGCAGACTCTCCCCCAAATTCATAAATGAGCAGCTTCCCTGACCATCTTTGATGTCTAATGTTCTCCTTTGGTTCTTAGAACTATTCTGGGTACTGTCCTTTACTCTGTCATTTCCTTTCCTAGGCAGAGCTAAGGTGACACCATTTGCCTGCCCTTGTTTTAGTTGCCTGGGCTTTTAAAAATCTTGCACAAGATTACTTGCCTGTGATAATGCCATAAAGTGTCTCCACTGTGCTTTCTTACAGCGTTAAATTTAAGTCTGTAAATCATTTTTTGTTTGTCTCTGCATATGAGAGAGAGAGAGACAGACAGAGAGAGAGAGAGAGAGAGAGAGAGAGAGAGAGAGAGAGATCCAAGTTTCTCCTTTTGCAACTGTGTATGCCGTTTTCCTAGTGGGAGATGTGCTGACTGTACATCTGAGAGGGATGGGTAATTATATCTACATCTACATCTACGTCTACATCTAATCTATTTCTATCTAATCTATATCTATCTAATGTATATCATCTATATCTATTTCTAATCTATATATAATCTATATCTAATCTACATCTATATCTAACATATATCTAACATATACTATATTTAATCTATATCTAATCTCTATCTATATACCTCTATCTGTATATTTATATCTATCTATATATAAAATCAAGAAAACCAGGAAGTCCAACATGACATGGATAAATGAACTGCATAGATGTTTCTCAAAATAAGACATGGAACTGGCAAAAAAAAAAAAAAACCCAAAAGGTATGAAACAATGGACACTATCATGAAACATCATGGAAATGTCAACCAAATCCACAATGAGAATTTGTTTTGCCACAATTAGAGTTTCTATTTGCAAAAATAATCAACAACAATAAGTATTGGTGAGGGTATGAGCAAAAGAGAATCTTTTCGCTTGATTGGGATGTCTATTACTGTAGTCATTGTGGACTACAGGGTAGAAGTTTCTTACAAATTAAAAATGGAACTAGCATAAAATACAGATATCTCTTTTCTTGATACTCGTCTGGAGGAATCGAAATCAGCATGTAAATGGGAAACTGGCATTCCCATGTTTATTGCAGTAGCTTTCACAATGTGTAATGAATCTAAGCAACAATCAGTGAATGCATGATAAGCAAATGTGGTACACACAGACAGGAGAATGTCTATTCCCCCACTGCAGAGTCTGGAATCCTGGAGGGTTTTGTGCTAAGTTACATAAAGTAGGCACGCAAGGACAGACCCCATGCATAAGCTTAAACCACTGACCCCATGAAGCAGAATAGAATGGTGCTTATCAGGAATAAGGGTGCTGAGGGTCAGGGGGAGAGGACAAGTGCTGGTCAAAGGATACGTAATTACAGTCAAATGGAAGGCAATCTCAGCAGGCTTACTTTACAGCAATGGGACTGCAGTTAATGCTAACATGCTCTGTTCTTAAGAAATGTAAAGAGCATGCATGGGAAATAGCTATCTAAACTGACGCTCCTAAGAACACTCTCAGCCACTCTACAACAGTGTACCATTTATGAAAACACTATACAGTAGTCTCTGTCAATTTAACACTTTAGTAAAAAGTTTTAAATTAGTAACTAGTGGTTTTTATGGAGCCTGTTACTATCATTCAATCTGGCGGTGTCTGAGCAATCAGCAAGCATTGGGCATAGGACTGTCCTTACAGTATTCATATAAGAAAGGGGTCCAGCTTCTACCAACTCGCACTGGCAGGAAAACCTCACACCTTCCCTCCACAAATCCCTTTCTTACTATAGTTTATTGTTTAAGTGCAGCAACAAAGAAAGATCATAATCAAATTGAGGGATTAACCCCTAATTATCTTTTATTTAAACCATTTCTTTTATATTCGTGCATGTATAAAACACACCCCAATTGTTCTCATGCTCCACACCTGTCAACTTTTTCTATCCTCTTCTTGCTCCCACATTTGTGCTTTTGGGATACACTGAGCTCAACCAAAGCCAGAAGGCTTTGTGGCCATGGATTTGGAACTATCCTCTAGAGTGTGGTGAGCTCACGAGTGAGCACATAGCTGAAGACAATGACTTCTCCTCTCTCAGAATCCTTCTGTGTCTAATAATAGTTCAGCAGGGACACGGATCCATGAGTTACCCCACCCCCATCCTAATTCCTCAACGGGCCACCTTTTGCAAGTCCAGAGAAGGTAACCATAGCTTCTCTGATGAACCCATACTTAATGAACAGTTATAGGAAGCTATCAGAGGTAAATGAAGGTTTCTTTATGTATCTTTAAAAATCTATTGGCAACTAAGGGAGGAAAAGTCAGTTTTCTTCAGCAATATGGCCGCCTAGAAACTTGCCAATGCTTCAGTGGATGACTGGGACCCAGGCATATTACTATTGCAGCAGTAAACAGATTCAATGGGGAGAAAAAAGCACACATGAGGTTGCGAGAAAGAATAGTGATACGGGCAGTATGAGAAGAGTTGAAGGGGAGGGAATCTGGGTTAGATTTGCTCATAACCCATTGTATGCATGCATGAAATTCTCAAATAACTAATAAATAAATTTAATGTATCATTTGTCTTCCTAGAGCAAAGTCCTGGAGAAAGTGCTTTCAAAATGTATGAAATTCTCAAAATAATCAATAAATAAATCTAATGTATCATACATCTTCCTAGGGCAAAGTCTCAGAGAAAGTGCTTTTAAAATGTACTTTTAGGTGTGTGTTGCAGTTTGGCTCAGTCATGGCTGCTACAACCCTGAGAGTGTGCATTGTAGGCTCCTGGAGTTGGGGATCAGCTATTGCAAAAATAATTGGTACTAATGTCAAGAACCAGCAGAAGTTCGCCTCCACAGTCAAGATGTGGGTCTCTGAAGAAGCAGTGAACGGGAGGAAACTGACAGACATCATAAATCACTACCACGAAAACGTCAAATATCTTCCAGGACATAAGCTGCCAGAAAATGTGGTTGCTGTCGCAAATCTCAGTGAGGCAGTGCAGGATGCAGATCTACTGGTGTTCACCACCCCACACCAGTTCATTCACAAAATCTGTAATGAGATTACTGGCAGGGTGCCCAAGAAGGCTCTTGGCATCATTCACACGGACAGCGTAGATGAGGGCCCGGGAGGGCTGATGCTCATTTCCGACATCATTCGAGAGAAGATAGGGATGGACGTTAGCGTGCTGATGGGGGCTAATACAGCCAGGGAGGTGGCTGCTGGGGAGTTTTGTGAGACTACCATTGGTAGCAAAGTTATTCAGAATGGCATTCTCTTCAAAGAGCTGCTTCAGACCTCCAACTTCTGCATCACTGTGGTGGATGATGCTGATGCTGTGGAACTCTGCGGAGCACTAAAACACATCGTTGCCATGGGAACCAACTTCTGCCATGGCCTCCACTGCGGGAACAACAGCAAGGCAGCTGTCCTCCGCCTTGGCCTTGTAGAAATGATCACTTTCAGCAGCATCTTCTGCAAGAGCCAGGTGTCCACGGCCACCTTCCTTGAGAGCTGTGGCTTTGCCAACCTCATCACTACCTGCTACAGAGGGAGTGACTGCAAGGCGGCTAAGACCTTCCCCAGGATTGGGAAGACTATTGGAAACCTAGAAAAGGAAGTGCTGAATGGTCAGACACTTCAAGGACTTAAGACTTCTGCTTTAGTGTACCAATTCCTCAAGCAGAAGGGGCTTCTAGCTAAGTTTCCATTATTTGTAACAGTGTATCGGATCTGCTATGAAGGCAGACCTCCCACAGAGATACTAACCTGCCTCCAGAACCATCGTGCACACATGTGAACGGCATTAAACAATGACTGGCACAACTGTCTTACCTACAGGAGGCGGAGGGCGGAAAGGGAGGTTACACAGACAGACAGATGGACTGAAGAACTTGGAACTTAGGAGAACTTGACAATGAGATTCTCTATTTGACTATAATCTTAAATACCAAAGATATGTGAATTGCTACAGTGGTGTTTCTGAGTTACTAGAAGCAGTTAGTTAACTAAGATGTGCTGGGTAGTAGCTAAGTACAGTTATGAACATGCGTGTGTGGTTTTTGTTTCTTATTATTTGTATTTCTCTGATCCAAAACTAGGTATTATTTTAATGATATTTGAAATTTCCCCACTAGAGTAGCCTGTAAGATTGGACCTTGTTCAGCTAAATTTTAGAGACGAGATTCAAATCTAGATTAGTAGAAGGAAGAATTTCTTTTCTCATTTTCTTGATGTTAAAGTCGACAAGTATTAAAATGGTAATTACAATGGAAAAGTGAATGTGTGTAAAGATTATCACATTTAGCTTTTAAACAGTATCTCAAAGCTGGCACAGTTAACTACTTGGACTTTTGAACTGATCATGTTTTAACAAGTGATTTTTAAATTAATGATCTACTTGCATATGTGCTCTTGCTATAGTTTTCTGTATTCTGTTTCCCTTTTCTTCATTAGTTGACAGAATGGATCTTTATAAAGACCTGACAATGTCAAAGCAAACAGAAACCCTATGATTTTGTTGTTGAGAAATGAAGCTTTTCTGTAGGCAACTATCTCTAGGTCCTTCAAACCAGGGAGAAAGCTGCTATCAGCCCTCAAGATGGTACTAATCTTACCCCTGGGAGGCAGAAACGGGATGGTGAGAAGCCGTCCTTATCTACATAGATAGTTCCATCACATCTAGGGCTACATGGTAAGAACCTGTCAAAAACCAGAACAAGCAAACAAACAAACAAACAAAAAATAACAAAAACGTGGCTGTACCTGTCCATGTGGGGAAACAACTAGCAGCCAAATGTACTCTTTCACACTCCTAAGGGAGACTAAGACATCATTGGGCCTCTTTGACCTCTAGCTAATTTGTTGTGAATGCTATGAGCCGCCTTTTCTGAGGCCAAGGGAGCACTTCCTGCCAAGAGAGATGCATGTATAACTAAGAGTCCTGAATCCAGCAGGATCGGGTTCACTTTGAGAAATTCGGGTTCCCGAGTCTGCCCCAAGCTTCATTACTACAGTATAGGACAAATCCCTATCTAGCTCCAGGGGATGAAGCTACATGGTAGTTTGGTGAGGTACCAGTGTGTCCAGGGAAATTTTAGTTTCTTAATTAGTTATGATTGGATATATATATATATATATATATATATATATATATAATAAAACATTTATAACAATAGCTAGGTATGTGATGTAACGACTTAATTTAGTAAACCTTTAACTTTTCAGAAAAGATATAAAGCAAATAAATGTATCTCTACTAACTATGCCCACAGAGCATCAAGGCTCTAGCTGGAGATGAAGAAAGACACAGGAAGCAAAATCAACCTCAGTAAGCATTAGTTGCATACTGGTTCCCCCAGGCTATGTTTGATTCTGTTTTCATTTATTTATAAAATGTTTGTGTCTTGTCTCATTTATTGTTTTATGGTCCAAAGCTCTCAACACTCTATCTGGAACCCAGTATTATACCTGATAAATATGTATTGAGTGGAAAAATCCATGAGTGATACATGAGTGTGGATAACTAATTGGATTATATTGAAAATACTGGAAGAAATAAAGTCATGGGACACCTTTCCCCACCTCAGACAGTGATAGAATTTAAGGAAAATGCAAATTCTTTGTTACCTTTGCATATTAGCATTGTAAGAATTATATGTTGATATATTCTCAATGAGTGTTACTGGGTGATCAAGAATCTTTCATCAATGCAGATGACAATTATAATTTTCAAAGGAACATCATAGATTTTATTGGCATTTCATCCATCTATTCAAAAACAAAGCTGTGGCATTCCCCTGTCACCATGGAAGACATTCCTTTTGCAGTGGGCTTTGAAAGGCTGGAGCTTGGATGTAGGATCACCCTGTCCCCTCCAGGGCAGGTGTAGATGCAAGACACCTGGACCTGGGAAATGTGTCTGGAATCCAGGTTTGCTGGCAGCCAGATGATGATGGAAACCATTAACTTCACTCTGAACTACAGATGTCTAAGTGCCGAACATGAGAAAATAAATCGCCATCAGAGTGAGCAGCATAGACGTGGATTGGTAGCTCTTGCTTTAAGTAAGCTACAAATTTCACCTGTGTAACTCGTGACCCAGGTGGAAAGTGGTCAGGTGGTTACCACCTTCATGATCTACAGGGTCCCGGCTATCCGTATTCCAATGAAAATCTTATTGGACTAGCTCTTCAGAATGTTGAGACACTATTCCTCAGGCTTTGAGCTTAACTTTTCAGGATTACGTCTGTGGATATACACTATAGGTTGCAAGAGGGAAGATGTTTGAATACTGGAGCATCATGTAGAGCAAAGAATAATCTGCTACTGTGTAGCACTTTGCTTTGGAGAGACCAAGTCCATAGTTGAGCTCACATAAACTTAGCAAAAAGAAAAGCAGGTTATCATCATACTACCTTCGATAGAAAATATAGCTTTCAGGACTTTTATTGAGAGCTATAGTCATAGGTGGTAGCCTTCTAACTCCTGTAGACAATAAAAACCGAGGAAGCATGCACCCTTTTGAGAATCTCATAAACAAGATGTCATTTCAATCCACTTTCTGCCTTCTGCATTGATGAGTTCACTGCCCCAACAATGCATACAGCGTCAGAATCAGGACTCCAAACAGAAAATCCATAGCTCCTTCTCCAACAATAGGTTCTTAGGTTCCACATCACTTCAGGTTGAAAATGAATGGAGTGCAAGCTGTCTAGTTGAGACTCAAAAATAAGGCAGAGCCCATTTAAGTGAATCCAGCTCATCTAGCCTTGTCACTGAGCTCGAAAGAACAGTTATCTCCTGAAGACAAAGTAAAGCTTGACAGGAAAACCTTAGCACAAAGAAAGGCCCAATCCTCTGCATTGCACGATAGACAACTTCCTATGACAAAGGTACCCTTACCACTGTTGCTATAATGAGCAGGAGAAAGCGCTTGACCAAAGCAAACACAATTTCCCAAAGAGTGCTTGTTCACAGTGATGAGAAAAGCAATGGATGTGTAAGATATAGACTTGTTAGACCCAAAGAATACTATATTGCTGGGCTGATGCAGGCATGAACAGATTTGAATAGAATTCAGGATAGCTCTGAGGTTCCTGGTCCTGCCTCCCGGATGGACAATAAGTTCAGTATTTTCGCAAGTTCTGACTCATAATTCAAATTCTGGAAAGATCATCTGACTGACCCTGACTCTTATCTGAGGAAGCACAGATAACTTTCTTAACTGTCAAGGTAGATTAATAAAACACTTTTCCTGAGAACATAAGGTTTTCTGCTCTTTTCAAATCATGTAGTAGACACAGAATAAGCAAGAACTACAAATCTAATCTTAGATCATAAAATCTTAGACCCTTCCAACTCTATAGTTCTAAGGGACTGTGTGGAATTAGGTGTGGAATTCCAAAGGCCTGGGGACTATGACCTGACTCAATGAGTTTTTCACTAGAGGAGAAAAATAGCTTAATATTCCTCTCACATAATGATGACAGACTTTGTATTCCAAAGGAAATTGGAAATGTCCATTATCTTCCCTACATGTGCTTAGCATCTCTGGTTAGGAAGAAGTCCTTAATGTGGAAAGCTGAAAAGATTGAGTGAGAGTGACTAGGCAGACACTGCACCATCCATCTAAACTATGAATTTCATATCAATCACTATTCCTTTGCAAATCACTGACTACTCATATTTATCCCGTTTCTCTCAAGATATAGCCATATTATATGCAAAGATTAAATCTAGTAATAGATGTAATGCCAGTAAATGAGCTGAACCTCATATTAGAGGATAATTGCTTGTTTTAAAAATAATAAACAGCATTATAACTCCTACTAACATCCTCACAGTTAATACACAGGCAGGATTCATCTTTCACTGGGTGAGTGCAGGGTATGATCACAAGGATGACCAAGTTCTTTTAGCCACTGTTACTGCTGGAGGAAAGAAACACATCTGAAATAAAAGCAAAATGTCACAGAAGTAAAGGGGAGCTCAAAGCCTGACAATCCTTTGTGGAATGTTATCCACTTTCCAGGTTGCTCCCTCTCCCATATCCCCTCCCCACCGCTTCTATGAGGATGATTCCACACCCACCCATCCACCCACCCACACCCACCTCACCACCCTAGCATTCCCCTGTACTGGGGAACTCGCTGGTGGCTACTCCCAGTTCCCCATCCCCCAGTGCTACACCCTTCTGTTCAAATTCCTGACCCTCTGTGTATTACCCCACATACCTGATCCTGTCTGCCTTTTTTCCTCCCTCTCCTTTCTTTCTCTCAAGTCCCTCCTACCCTCTACCTCCTGTGAATATTTTGTTCCCCCTTCTAAGAAGGACTGAAGCATCCACATTTTCGTCTTCTTTCTTCTTGAGTTTCATATAATCTGTAAATTGTATCTTGGATATTCCAAGCTTTTGAGCTAATATTCACTTATTAGTGGGTGTATACCATGTGTGTTTTTTTGTGATTGGGTTACCTCACATAGGATGGATGATAGTTTCTAGTTCGATCCATTTGCCCAAGAATTTCATGAAGTCATTGTTCTTAGAGCAAAACAGAGACAAACAAATGAAAACCAAACCTAAGACAACAAAATCTCTTGCATTTTCTTTCCAATCAGAATATCATTTTTAATACAGACCTCTGTGTGTGTGTGTGTGTGTGTGTGTGTGTGTGTGTGTGTGTGTGTGTGCCTGTGTTCCATGTGGTTGCAGGAGCCTTCCAAAGCCAGAAGAGGGCATTAGATTCCCTGGCACATGAATGACAGATGGTTCTGAGCCATCACATGTATTCTGGAAATTTAACCACAATCCTTTCTATAAGGATCATAGTGTCCTTAACTGCTGAGCCACCTTTCCAACCAGTGATGGCTCTCAGATCATGTGCTCTCATTTTATTCTCCACATAAATACATTTTTATAGCAAGAGATTGGAATAGAACAGTAAGAAGGTAATCAAAGGAGTCAAGGGAATACAAATTGTCACACAGAATAGGTAAACTCTAGACACCCATGAAGTAGAAGACCACTTCGGATGTAGATCAGTTTTCAATTTATACATGTTTTGGGGGAACCTCAACATCTTGGAACCAACATGCTGAAAGTTAGACACAAGATTCTGCTTCTCTAATGATTTTTAGGCTATATTACTAGGTTGATTTATAGGACCCTCAGCCATTGGAACAGCATCTATACAGATAATTCTTAATTCTTAATCGTTCTTATTTAATGGTGTTTAGTCAGGCTCTTCAATACTATATTTCAGTTTCTTAGGAATCATTAGACTATTTGGTCCCTGTGACTACTGGCATAGTAATATGTATTTAGTTCTCCATTAATCAACGCCTTCAAATCTCAAAAAGAGAGTTGCCTAGCAAACCTACTGCCTGGATGGAGAATTAGGGCTCACAGAGATGAAGGCACTGACACATTTCACATATGTTTAAAAGTCACCTTCAAGCGAAGGCTTCTTTTAACATTATTAATGCTTTATTCCTTACGCTCTCAAATGTCTGTTTCATTGTTTTGAGGATGAGATTATCTTTTGTTTCTTCCTAAAATAACAAACACTTTGGTTCTTGATAATAGGTTTTCCAGAGTGCTGAACCCAATGATTCCCACTTGAAATTAAAGTTCAGTGAGGTAGGAAACCAAGCAGAGGTGAAAATATTTCCACGAGAAGAAAGCCAGGAGTATATCTGGGCTTTGTGCCCATTCTATGAGTCATGCAAAGAGATCATTAGAAAATAAAATTTTAGTACACTGCCACTTTATTTTTAATGGAATTTCATTTGCTCTTAATTCAGCAGCAAATAGAAACTTCTGTGGTTCTTTGGATCTCTAGCATGCTCTTATTTCTGTGAAGTATCACTGGCTGACTGTTTTAATCAATTCTGGCATGGATATAGTCTAGTGAGGTGCAGGCCATCTTAATACAATTTACATTTTTCCAAATTACCATTTAATTCATCTGATATTTGCCACATGGCAAACCCGTCCACATTCCAGATAGAAGTTCTCTTCTAAGTTTTGTATTTTGTAAATAATATTTAGTCCTATCTTAATTGAGTAATAATATATGTGCAAAAAAGGATATTTTTTAAAGCACAGACATTCATAAAGCATGAATAAAAATTGTGGTAATAACTATTCAGAGACAAATAAGATTTGTAGTATCTGGTGTATAATTTTGTCTTTTATTGAAAATTGATTTTTTTCTTATGACATATCCTAATTAGAGTTTTTCCTCCAGTTCTCTGCCCCTCCCAGTTCATCTCCACCTCCCTTCCCATCCAGATACACCCACATTCTCTTTCTCTTTATAAAAGAAAGAGGCATCCAAAGGATAATAATAAAATATTGTAAGAGAGAACAAAAACAAATAGGGATTTGATAAAACACAAAAATAGAAAGGAAAGGAGCCCAAGAAAAGGCACAAGAAACACATATGACTACAGAGACATACCCATTCAGACAGTTATAAATTAAACTGAAGTACAAATCCAGAAACTATATAATACCTAACACTGACTAGATGACCAGGATCCAGGAATGGCATAGAGACCTAAGGTAGAATGAATCAGGATTGACAAAAAAAAGTCAATGAAATGATATTTGGTGTACTCATAGATGAGTGCCTAGTCCAATCATCATCAGAGAGGTTTCCTCCCGCAGTTGATGAGAGATACAGATAATCACAGCCAAACATTAAGCTGAGTTCAGGGAACCACACAGAAAAGGGTGAAGAAGGATTATAGGAGCCAGAAGGGCAGAGAACACCAGGAGAACATGGCCCACAGAATCAACCACGTAAGGCTCATAGCCCTGTGAGACTAATCCCCCTCACAGAGAGTAAATTGGCAACACGGTCTATGCGTGTCTTCTACATGCATGCTGTAGTTGTTTGGCTGGGTGTCTGACTCTTTTGCCTTCTCTGGCAACCTTTTTCCTCCTACCGAGTTGCCCTGTCCAGCCTTGATATTAGGGTTTACGTGTACTTTTATTGCATCTTCTTATGCCATGTTGTTATCACTGGGAGTCCTACTCTTCAATGTAGGGAAATGGCGTATCAGTAAATCTGATGAACAGGAAGGGATCAGGGCACAGTCACAGAACAAATTGATACACTGGGGAAAACGGAAGGAGAGGCTTCAGTCTGAATGGATGTATTGTATGAGAAAAAATAAATAATATATATTGTATATAAATTATAAAAGACAAGTTTTAAAAGAAGAAGGAGAGGAGGATGAGGACCCCTGGCATGACATTATGAGATTAGAAACCTACTTCAATAAGGCTAAACCTAATAGTTCCAATTTTTATTGACCAAATATTCAGATATGTGAGTCTTTGGGGATGATTTCTATTCATTCCACCACACTAGCTCATAAAAATGAAGGTTTTCAGTAGATATCAACTCGACTATTTTTTTATGTTCTGTGACATGTATGGGTATTGTTTTTAGCAATAGGATCTTATGGTCAGTCTTAGAGAGTAATCTATAGTTTTAGGAACAACTTAGGCTGTTTGAGAGTTCCCATAAAACCCCTTTGACCAAGAACTCAATTAGATGTAACTCATTACCAGCACTGATGCTTCTTTTGCTCATGAGAGATGTGCAGTTGGGGATTTGTCTCCCTAACTGGTTCATGATTTCATTTATATCAGCTATACACACACATGTAGTCAGAAAGCTCCTACTATATTCATTTCCATACTACTCTTCAAATGTCCCTTAATGTTAGTTGTCTGTCCTTCATCTCCCTCTATTCTCCCCTGCCCTACCTTATCCATCCATAACTGTTTATTCTATTTCCCTTTCCTGGGCAGACCTATTTGTCTGCCCCCAATCCCTTATGCTATGCTTAACCTCTGTGGTTCTATGAATTGTAGTTTACCTATCCTTGACTTAAGAGCTAATGTCTACATGTAAGTGAATACATATCATTTCTGCCTTTATGGCTTAT
Organism: Rattus rattus; assembly: GCF_011064425.1. Taxonomy (NCBI): domain Eukaryota; kingdom Metazoa; phylum Chordata; class Mammalia; order Rodentia; family Muridae; genus Rattus; species Rattus rattus. Next base: position 234,869,596 of record NC_046154.1, on the reverse strand, counting down.
CTTACTCAGGATGACTTTTTTCTTGTTTCATCCATTTACATGTGAATTTCAACATTTCACTTTTTTAACAGCTCAGCAATACTCCAGTATGTAGGTATAGCTCATTTTCTTTTTCCATCCTTCTCTTTAGGGATATCTGTGGTTTTTATTTTCCAATTTCTGGCTATTTTAAATCAAGAAGCAATGAACATAGTTGAGCAAGTGTCTCTGTGGTAGGATAAAGACTCCTTTGGGTATATGCCTAAGAGTATTATAGACGGTTATTAAAGTAGATTGATTACCATCTTTCTAAGGAACTGTCACATTACTTCCATATTGGCTGTACAAGTTTGCACTCCCACAAGCAATGGATGATTGTTCCATTTACTGCATATTTTTTACCAGCATGGGCTGTCACTTGTTTTATTCATCTTACTCATCTGACAGGTATCAGATGAAATCTCAAAGTAAGTAGTTTTGATTTGCCTTTCCCTGATTGCTAAGGATGTTGAGCATTTCTTTAAGTGTCTCTCAGCCATTTGAGTTTCCTCTTTTGTGAATTTTTCTATTTAGATCTATAGCTCATATTTAGCTGGATTATATGTTTTCTTGATATATAATTTTTTTAGTTCTTTGCGTTTTAACCCTCTATTGGATATGAAATTGTTAAACAAACAAACAAACAAAAACAAAAATAAAGCAAAGCAAAGCAAAACAAAACAAAAAACAGTTTGCCATTTTGCCAGTGACCTTTGTCTTGCGGAAACTCCCCAATTTCTGGAGGTTCCATTTATTAGTTGCTAATGACATTCTGTTCAGAAACTCTTTTCCTGTACCAATTGGTTTAAGACCGTTCCCATTTCTCTTCTACCAGGTTCTCTGTATAGGGTATTTTGATGATGTCCTTGATCCATTCGGAGTTGAATTTAGTGCAAGTGGTAAATATGAGTCTGTCTGGATTATTCTACATGCAGCTACTCAGTTTGATCATCATTATTTGTTGAAGTTGCTGCCTTATTTCTATTGTGTGTTTCTGGCTTCATGTAAAAAAATCAGATGTTCACAGGTGTGTTGACTTATGTCTTTTTCTTCAATTTGGTTTGACTGATCAATGTGTCTTTTTTTTAATGCCAATGTCATTTTTATTATTCTGACTTTGTAGTGCAATTAAAGGTGCAAGACTTTTATCTTTTTCTTAGACTTGGCTATTTGCTCTGTATATTTATATTTTAGGGAATCCTTATTGCAATTGACTAGCATTGCTGGAAGCATCACAACTATATTCAGGGTAGAGCACAACTTCAGCAAATTTCCAGTAATATATTATTAACCAGATTCATGACATTTTCCAATTTTAAATGCAAAGAAGTCTAGAAAAATCTCTACTAATTACCATTGTCTTGGTCAATGAGAAAGGAGTTTCAAATGGGTGTTAGTCTGTTAGATAGCACCGTCTGCTGTAATGTCTATGTTGTAAAATAATAATTTACATACTTAATAAGCAGTCCTAGAAAAATGGCTTTAGAGCTGTAATTTCCTTTGCTATACAATTAATGCAGACTTCGTATAAAATTAGACAATTAAAAACAAAAATCCTCAGAAAATCATGAAGAAGAAATCAAGAAAAATAATGTAGTATATATCATATATTTTTGCCCTGTAATGATTCAGCGACCATACATAAAGACAAAATTAAGAGCTACTGCAATACTCACTAACAGTAGTACTGATAATCCCTATATGAATAGCTGAAAGCCTCCCTACTTAATTCTGTGCAACATTCTCCCAGGAGAGCATATACTCAATATATATCATGTTATGTGTAATGATAACTTGTTGAGTCAGTCTTGGCCATGTAAGGGATGGAATGACATGGTTCCTACTCCTGGAACAGACCCAACAGGGTGTGGGCCTCTACAAGTATCAATGCTTCCTGTGGGTATATGGCTTGTTTGTATAATAATGTACATATTTTCACATTCTTCCTTTGAGGAGTGTCCTCTCTACCAAGGTTACTGACTTCATGATAGAGACAATACCAGTCCAGGTTGTGAGGGTGTGGCTAATGTATCAGCAAAATGGTAGATGCTGAAACCTTCAAGACAGCCCTCAAAGCTGTGGGAAAGAATGCTTAAAACATGGATTAAAAATAAATAATTTCTCAACTATTCAAAATATAAGGATGCAATGTGAATTGTATAAGGAGTTTCAAAGAGCTAAAGGAACAGAGGAAGCTGCACTATGAGTAAGCTTGTCAGAATGATATTAAGATAGGAGATAATGAGATTTAGGGATTGGTGATCGCATAAGAAGATCCCACAGAACTAATTTTTTTTCTTGTTTATTCTTATAAAGGTGGACAGTTAAGTCAGCCTGTGACAGAAGAAGCTTAGGTCCACACCTAGGCATGGTAGAAATGGTAATTTGAGGGCCAGATCTCACCCCACTATCTTATTGTCCATGCTTGTGCCCACTATCTCTTTTTAAGAATCAAGGCATTGGAGTCATGGTATGCTGATTCATAGGATACTCAAAAGGGAAGCTGGAATAGGACTGAAGTGATACATAAATAAAAGACTAGCTATTCAGAGAGTTCTTTAGAATAACAAGAGAAAGCTATCTGGAACAGAACAGCTGGAAAGCTGTCTCAAGCAGAATATAAGCCATCAGTTTGTAACCTACAATTTGACTTCGAGTCATTTGTCTTGTCATTCCCAGACACTCATTCTCTCAGAACCCCTATATGAGCTGAGGGTGTTCCCTGGCAGATACAGCATATTGAAATGCTATACAGTAAAAGTAGATGTTTCTATGGGGAAATAAAAAAAATTCTCCTTAAAAATTGTGACTCTTGAATTGTATTTTAAAGTCAATTTATAATTTTTCATGCAAACCAGAGGGAAGTTTTAATAATAGAAATGAATGTTTGAGGTTAAGAAAACAGCATGTAGCAGGTATAGAGAAGGAAGACAGGAAAGCACATGCTTGAATGAGGGTTAGCAGATGGTAAGACTCTTATGATGGAGGCTTAGTATGAGAAGAAAATGGAAAAGTAGTTGATGATCAGGGCATTCAAAGCCTTGCAGTATGAAGGTGAGAAGAGTCATTCTTTACCACATTTTGCCCACAAGGAAGCCTTAAATGAAGCTAAGGAATATCTCCATCATAGAGATCACTGTGTCGGTACAATGTCTTGTAGATCCACAGAAGAAGTGCCTCAAGGTTGAGGAATGAAAGGCTTGGTAAGCAGGGAGCTGAAGAGAGGAAGAGAGCAGGGTAAGGCAAACATTTGGCTAAAGGCAATAAATGCTAAAATTTGGTCACCTGGGTAGAACAAGACATAAAGCCATTTCCAGTTCCTTTGTCTTCTTGTGTATTATATAGGGTTATCCCGAAAAAAGCCAGATTCACATAGGTTTTGCTTTATATTGTCAGAGACTGAATCATTTCTAGACAAGATTTGAAGAACATTAACTTTTCTTTCATCAATTTTTTCATCTATAGGAGGAAGGTACAAATATTTGATATTTTACATGTTTATAACAGGAGTAAATACATGTGAGGCGTATAGATTAGACCAGGAGAGTTTCTGGAAATTGTTAGACAAACATTGCTTCGTAAGTCACATGGTCTTAATGTAAAGTATACACCCCATTTTTATATCAGGGAAAATAGCCACAGAGAACATACAAAAAAAGTATGTGTGTTGCATTGGTCAGAACTAGTCTGTAGCCATACTTTGGGGATCCTTGGCTCAAAACATTACATTATACAATCATATGTATTTAATATTATATTTATTTCATTTAAAAATATTACTTGGTTTTTGAACAGGATCTCACCATGCAATTGAAGCTAGCCCAGAACTCACAATCATTCTGCCTCAGCCTTTGGATCATTGGGATTTATAGGGTAGAGTCTATAAGAATATTATGTTGCTCTTATAGTTCACAATCAATCATTATATTCTTTCAGATTCTTTTTGCTTGATAATTAATAAAGAATATGATTTCAATACTAATACTGTCTCTGATTTTCTTTTTTAATTATTTAATTGTTCTTCTCTCATGTGTGTGTGTGTGTGTGTGTGTGTGTGTGTGTGTGTGTGTGTGTGTGAGAAGTTATATGTCCTCCCATCCATGGAGGATCCTGTGGATCAGACAAAGCCATTTGATCTTCTAAAACTGGAGTTAGAGAAGTCTGTGATGTGCCATGTGGGTGCTGGGATTTGAACCTTGGTCCTCTGGAAGAGAATTAGTGAAATCTGTGATCTACCATGTGGATGCTGGGATTTGAACCTGGGTCCTCTGGAAGAGCATCCAATGCTCTTGACCACTATGCCACTTTTCCAGCCTCTCCGTTTCTGATTTTATAAAGCCAAGGTCTTAGTAAAGACCAGACAACATATTAGAACTGGTCATAAAATTAACTGCTAGTGATTAGTCTCAGTGAAATACATAAGCATGCATGAACTCATGAAGATGCCGCCTTAAGGTAGGAACTGCAGACTCTTCAAGTTATAATCTCACATCTTTACCATAAAAATTTGGGTTTGAAGCAACTTGATAGGATACAGTGGTTTGCACGGATTACACACAGGCGGGAGCCAATTTCTAACAAGACTGTTTCTTAACACCATCTTCACTGCCTTCCTTGTTACTATTTTTCCAAAAATTCCCATTTCTCAAAGAGAGCACTCAGGTGCCAGGAGCTGGTTCTGCCAGCATCTTGGCATCTTTCCCAGGGACCCATCTGCTTCTCCTGCTCAGTCAAGGTCCAACAGTTCAGAACATATGGCTGGAACTTCTTATCTTGGAGAGTTGAAACTCCTTGAAAGCACACATTTGGTGTTAGTAGTAAGTTGGCCCAAGAAGTGTGTATAACATGTCCCATACCTAAAGCCAGGTTATAGGAACCATTCTGAGCTTAAAATCCAAAACGTAAGCCCCCAGAGTCTGCCACAATGTGGGGAAAAGACCTAATACATCAAAGATGTAGTCCATAGTTCCAAAAAACTTCCTAAATATATGATCATTGCTTTTTCGCTGTAATTCTGCTTTTCGTTAACTGGTATGAAAAGTAGGATGTGGATTTTACGCATAAAAAACAAAGGGCTATAAAGCTCAGAGCTACATTGGGCAAGTTTCCCATGTGGCCACTGGTGGGCAATAAAAGACTTTCTTTTTGTGTTTAAGAGTCGTTTGTGGAAGTTGGGCAATGAGGCAGAGGCAGGCAGATATCTGAATTTGAGGTTGGCTTTGTCTACAAAATGAGTTCCAGAACAACCAGGGGTACACAGAGAAACCCTGCCTTAAAAAAAAAAAAAAAACATTACCTTGTGGCAGTCTCTGGCAGACTTACTTTGCAACACTTGGTATGTGTGAAAGCCTAACTCTTGTGGGACATTGCCTCATGATCTTAAAGGAAATGAACATTTCCAATGGTCATTGTTTGTATGCCAAGAGCCCACGGATATTAGTATATAAAAATGTCAATCTCTAAAAACAGTGCAGAACTAGCAGGATTATACCTCAGGAAGTTTGAAAGACGTGTTTCAATGAATCTTGGAGTGAAGTTTCAGACTGATCTCAAAGTCTTCTGTCACAGAAGAGTACCTTTAGATTGCTGTACACTCAACCAGTCCATCCCACTTTGCAACCACTCAAGATCAAAGTGTAATATATTTTGGAACATCAAATGGTCTGAAAATTGGTGCTTCATCATTAAATGAGAACAAGCCCAGCTAGACGAAACATCTCCGTAAGATCCATAGGTTGGTATAAAGTAAGTAAATGATTTTCATGTAAAGTTATAAAACAGACAGCCTTCTAAGGGATAAAATAAAAAAAAAAAAAGATAACACTAAAACTAATGAATCAAAATTGCACAAAACAAACAAACAGAGCAAGAGAAAAAGAGCCCAAGAGACGGCACAAGAAATGGACTCACTTGTTTATACAATTAAAGGATCTGGTGCAGATGTATGCAGGTCCTGTGTATCCTGCTGCAATCTCTGAGTTCATATGAGCTTTGATGATGCTGATTTACAGGGACTTTTCTTCTTGTTGTCCTCCATAACTTTGGTACTTTTTGTCTTTCTTCTACTGTGTTCCCTGAGCCATAGAGTTCCCACTGAGAAGAGGGATTTGATAGAAACACCCAACTTAGTGTTGAGTATTCCAAGGTCTCTCACTCTTTGCATAATGCCTGGGTATAGGTCTCTAATGATGTCTGAGCAAAGCACATATGTATAAGTACAACAGAATTTCATTAGGGGTCATTTCATTGATGTTTTTGTAGTGGTAGTGGTAGTTTTTTTAGTTGTTTTAGAAACAATAGTACTTGGTTTTACCCTAAGTCTTCAAGTTTATGTTTGAGATCACTCAAGTAGTGTGGGGCATGGTATCTATTTCATGAATTGGACTTTATGTGAAATAAGATATTGGTTGGTTACTTCCACAAGGTTTGAGTTACCATTGCTCTAGAATATCTTCCAGAAATGACATCATTATAGATAAAAGAGTATGTGACTAGATTAGTGTTTGTATTAGTCTTTTGTTGACAAAAACAGTACTTTTCAAAGATGCAAGAACATAATAGTAAAGACTCTAGCAGATACCAGCTCAACTTCTCCACATTCAAGGAGCTGAATAGGTTTTGTTTTTAGCAATGGGGCTATTCTTTCAGTCAGTGGAGAGCAATCTATAGTCTTGGCAAGAGCATGGGTTATTTTGGGGTCCCCATGAGAAACTGGCCAAGAACTCAATTACATATATTCCAATTCCTGTACTGGAAGCTACTGTATTAAGTTTGCATACTACCCCTCAAATGGACCTTAATTTTAGCTGTCTCTCCCTGTATTCCCTCCTTACTTTCCCCTTTATTTCCCCTTTTCCTTTTCCTTTTATTTCCCTTTCAGTCCCACCCCCCCCAAATATCCATAATTATCTATTCTACTTCCTTTCACTAGGGAAATCTGCCTGCACTAGTTCCTTACTCTATACCTAAACTCTGTGGTTCTATGATTGTAGCTTGTTTATCATGGATTCAGGAGCTCATAGCTAAATATAATATACATATAATGTTTGGGTCACGTCACGCAGTATTATTTTACACCATTTAACTGCAAATTTCATGATCACAATTGTTAAATGGCTGAGTAGTGTTTCACTGTGTGAAAGTACCACAGTTTCTGTATTTTTTTTTTGAGGAATATCTAGATTGGTGCTAATTTGTAGCTTTTACAAATACAATTAAAATGTTAGAGCAAGTATCTTTGTGCCATTTTGGTATATAGCTAAGAATGCTATAGCAGGATCTTAACATAAAACAACTCCCATCCTCCTAAGGAACTGTAAAACTGATTTCTATAGTGTCAACACAAGTGTAGAGTCCTGCTAGGAGTGGATGTATGTCCCACTCACTCTCCATGCTCACCAGCATGCGTTGTCATTTGTTCTCTGCATTTTAGCTATGGCGATGGGGGTAAGCTGAAATCTCAAAGGAGGTTTCATTCACATCTTCCTAATGACAAAGGATGGTCAACATTTTTCTGTTTTTCAGCCGTTTCCTTTTGAGAATTCTATGTTTACATCTATATACCAGTTGTTAGTTGGGTTATTTGGTATTTTGATATCAAGCTTGTTGGGTTCTTTATATAATTTGGCTATTAGATGCACAAGTGGTAAAAATATTTTACCATTACGTAGGCTGTCACCTTGTCCAAATAATGGTATATTTTGCTATGTAGAAGCTTTTCAGTTTCATGAAGTCCCACTTATTAGTTGTTTATTTTAATGTCTGTGTTAGTTGTATTCTGTTTAGCAAATCCTTGGCTGTGCCAGTGAATTCAAGGCTTTTACTGACTTTCTCTTCTATCAGATTCAATTATCTGGTTTTATGTTGAGATATTTGCTCCATGTGGAGTTGAGATTTGTGCAGGGTGATAGGCATGAAACTATTTGCATTCTTCTGCCTGCCACCATCCAGTTTGATCAGCACCATTTGTTGAGGAGGGTGTCTTTTATCCAGTGTGTAGTTCTGTTCCCTTTAACAAAAATTAGGTGTCTGTAGGTATGTAGAATTATGTCTATGCCTTCAATTTAATTTCACTGATTAATTTATCTGTTTTAATGCCAATACCAGGCAGTCATTAGGAAGATGTGAATCAAACCTCTTTTGAGACTTCATTTTACGCTCCTCGCAGGTTCTGTAGTACAAATTAAAATAGGGACTGGTAGCTCCTCCCTCAGGTCTTTTATGATTCAGTCTAATTTTAGGTATCTAAGCTTTCTTCTCTTTCTATATAAAGCTGAAGATTGTTCATTCAAGACCTGTGAAGGCTTGTTTAAATTTTGATAAGGGTTTTATAGAATCTGTAGATTGCTTTTGGTAGAATGGCCATTTTTACTATATGAATCCTACTAATCCATAAATAAGAGAAATCTTTCCATTGTCTGACACCTTCTTCAAATTCTTTATTCATTGTCTTAAAGGTTTTTTTTCCGGAGCTGGGGACTGAACCCAGGGCATTGTGCTTGCTAGGCAAGCACTCTACTACTGAGCTAAATCCCTAACCCCTTAAAGTTTTTAATTATACAAGTTTTTTACTTGCATGGTTAGAGGTATCTCAAGATATTTTATAATATTTGAGGCTATTATGAAATGTGTGGTTTCCCTGATTTCTTTCTTCAGTCCATTTGTAACTGGTATATATGGAGAATTACGGATTTTTGTGAATTAATTCTGGATCCAAATACTTTGCTGAAAATGTTTTGTCAGCTGTAGGAGTTCCCCCATAGAAATTGTAAGATAACTTATAATACTATGATATGATGTGCAAATGTATTTTGACTTTTCTAGCTACACCTTTAAGTTTTACATTAAATAGGCATGGGGAGAGTGAACAATCTTGTCCTGTTCCTGATTTTAGTGCAACTGCTTTAAGTTTCTCTTTGTTTATGTTGATGTTGGCTATGGGCTTGCTTGTATACTGCCTATATTATGTTGAGGTATATCCATTATACCCCTAGTCTCTCTAGGACTTTTATCCTGAAAGAATGTTGGATTTTATCAACAAAATTTTTTGGATCTAGTGAGATGGGTTTTGTCTTTCAATTTGTTTACATTAGGGTTTACATTTATCAACTTGTATATGTTGAATCATCCCTGTATCTCTTGGATGAAGCCACTTTGATCATGTTGGATGATTCTTCTGATGTGTTTTTTTCATTCTTTTTGCAAATTCTTTTTGAGAAGCTTTGCATCTGTGTTCATGTGGAAATTGTTTTGTAATTCCTTTTCTTTTTTTTAATCAGGTAACTATATCATAAAATTACTGAGCAATAATTTTTCTTTTTCTATTGTGTGAAATAATTTTAGGGGTACTAGCATTAACTCTTCTTTGTAAGTTTGGTAGAATTCTGTGCTGAAACTATCTGCCCTTGTACTTTTTTTTGGGTGGGAGACTTTTAAATACAGTTTCTATTTCATTTGAGGCTATAGGTTTGTTTAAATTGCTTACCTTTTCTTCATTTAACTTTGGCAGTTTGTGTTGAGAAAACTACCCCTTTCACTTAGGTTATTTCTAATTCGATGAAAAATAAGTTTTATCCTTATACTTAAAATACAAGTATATCCTTATAATTCCATGTATCTTCCTGGTACCTGCTGTTATGTCTCTATTTTCAGTTCTAATTTTGTTAATTTAGGTAGTTTGTCTTGGTCTTCTAGTTAATTTGCATAAGGGTTTGTCTTATTGATTTTTTCAAAGAACCTACTTTGTTTTATTATTTGCATATTTGCTTGTTTCTATTTTGTTGGCCTTAACCTGAGTTTGATTATTTATTGTCCTCTACTCCTTTTATGTGTGTTTTCTTGTTTTCCTATATCTTTGAAGTGTTCTCTGAAGTTACCAGTATGAAATCTGCCCAAGATTTTTATGTAGGCACCTATTGCTATGAACTTACCTCTTAAAGCCATGTTTCTTCTGTCCAATATTTTTGGGCATGCTGTGTTTTTATTTTCAGTTGTAGAAAGATGAAGTGGAAGGTTCTGGTTTCTTTGGAGACTTCGTTGTGTCTTGTGATGTTTTTATGGAAACTGTCCTATGAGCAGATGTATTTGAGAGGATGTTTTGCTGAAGAAGACACGTGAGAGGATCTTTTTGCTGAATCAAACATGTAGGAGGATGTTTTGCTGAGAACAGACACATAGTGCTTTTCTGGGAGCTGCCTGGAAAAAGGGACATGTAGTATTTGACTCTAATGGATGGTTGAGAGGACACATGACATTTGGGAAGGGTATATGTAGAACCCAACAGACAGTGGGTAACGCTGTGGCATTGCTTCATTGCCACTCTTTGCTGGCCTTCAGTGAACTTTGCTGATGTGATTATTGACGATACTGTGGCATGGATTCAACTTGCTTTCTCTGACTGTCATTTGTTGTGACTTTGTACAGAGAAACGCACCAAAGAACTTCTCATGATATTCCAGTGGATTGTTGGTTCTTGCCACTTTCACAGACTGAGGTAGGTTGGCAGGGTCTCACAGTTTCTTCTGGATCAAACTGCTGTTACTGACTCCTAAGTGAGGTTTGCAAGTAGGTCATGCTACTGCTGCTGATTTGTGCGAACTGAACTGCTGGTTTCACCTAAGATTGGAATCACCGCAAAGAACTATTTTGAAACAGGTCCACGTACTCCTTTGCCTTATTAGCCTTTTCTTTCTACTATCTCTGGTGAGTGGTAGGCTAGAAGGGAGGTTAAAGCATTTAATAACCCATATTGAAATATGTTTTGAAAAATCTAAACCTACAGAAGGTCTCTAATTTTTTGCTAATTCAGTCTTGCTTCAGTTTTTATTTGGTAGTGCGCAGTTCAGTTTCCATGAGCTTTCTGTTGTTTCTTGTTGATTATCTAAATCTAGCTTTAATCCACAATGCTCAGATAGGATGCAGAGTTATACTTCAGTTTTCTTGTATGTGCTGTGACTTGCTTTGTGTCTCACTATATGGTCAGTTTTGAAGAATGTTTCATGAGGGACTGAGAAAAATGCATATTCTTCTGAGTTTTCTGAATAAATATCTGTTAAATCTATTTGGTTTATAACTCCTGTTAACTCCATCATTTCTCTATTTATTTTTGTCTGGGTGACTTGTTTTTTGTGAAGAGCAGGCTATTGAAGTCTCCCGGTATCCATTTTGGAGGGTCAGTTATGTGAATTAATTTGTAGTAGTGTTTCCTTTACGAAGGTGCAGGTCCTTGTGTTTGGTGCATAGATCTTAAGAATCACCATGTCATCTTGGTGGATATTTCCTTTGTGCTGAGTATGTAGTATTCTTTCCTAACTCTTCTGATTAGTTTTCAGGTGAAGTGTATTTTGCCAGATAAATTTTCATTTCCAGATTTCCCTAAAATTGGGTTTCATTCTTGCCTCTATTTCCTCTTCCAGATCTTGTGTGTGTGTGTGTGTGTGTGTGTGTGTGTGTGTGTGTGTGTGTGTGTGTGTAGTTTTATTCATTTCCTTTTACTCTTCATATTTTTATAGATTTTTGGTTTATTCGTTTCCTATTCAAGGAGCTCTTTCATATCTCTAAATGTTATTTTAAGATCTTTTTCTTATGTTTCTGCTATGTTGCAGTACCAGAGCCTGCTAGGGCAGTGCTGCTGAGTTCTAGTGAAGACATATTGTCCAGGCTGTTATTGACTATGTTTTTACATTTGTGTTTATGGATCTGGGTTTGGGATGATTTTAATTCTTGGTGCTGACATCTGGTCTAATCTTTTTTGTGAGTGTGGGATTTCCCCCCTTGGTTACCAATGCCCTCTCTGTTTCTTAGGAGAGTGTGGTAGCTGTGTGTTGTCTGGAAGGAAATTCTTCTGGGATCCTGACTGGTGTCACTACTTCAGGTTCTAGGTTTCTATAGATTGCAGTTGACTCTTAGGAATGAGGATTAAGAGGATCAAAAGGAGGGAGAAAAGCATGCTGCTTCACAAGGAAATGCTTTGTTCCCTGTGAATGGAAGCAGGGAATGAGAAGACACAACAGCAGGGGGTCTGCTACACAACTAGCTACATTAGCCAGAGTAGCCTATAAATTCCCAGGGAATAATTGTTAGATATTGAGAGATAAAGGAATGAGTCAGGGAAAGGAGTTAGGAGGGAAAATTCTGTGTGATCCATTGGCCAAGGGAGCAAATGGGGAAAGGAAGGCTGCATCAGATCATCTGTCACTGAGCTATGGATAAGGCAAGGGGATGGGATTTACAGGAGCTGAGGGAGAGGTAAAGATTTGCAGTGACCCTATCTGTTTCCCTGGCTGGTGTGGTCTTTGTGTTCCCAGGGATTACATAGTGGAGTTGGGGGCTGGAACATAGGGATGAATTGGAGAGGATAGTTAGGAGGGGAAGTTCTGTGTTATCCATTGGAGATAGGAGAAGGGGAGGTGGGAAAGAGGAAAAGGGAGAGTATGAGGTCTACTGCAGGGCTTGTGATGGGACTGGGGTGTTTTAACCTACCTGCTTCACTGGCTGTAGTCCTGTCTTGCTTTCAAAACTCTTATATGGCTCCCTGTGGCAGAATCCTACCAAACCTGTGTATAAAAGGCTCATATTGTGGAACTTTTATTGTTAGAAATCTAGATTATGGATGAAAATAATGAAAAATTGGTCATTTTGACAGATATGAGTTAGTAACAGAAAACAAAGAAGTTGTTATCTGTTAATAACATTTCCACAATGTTTATTACCTATAAAGAATAGATGGCAGACCCTCAATAGGTTCTTGCCTAGTAGAAAATGATACAATGAAAGTATGTAAGATTGGAGTTGCAGCTATTCATGGGCCTACACCCCTTTCTCTGTTCCTCTTTAATAGTGAGTTATTGACAATTTCTTTAAATGACTTTCTTAAGTGTGAGACGGGAGTAGTAATGCCTTCTTTTTAGGGTCTTTGTAAAAACAGTGAGTTTTTTTTAAATGTCTGGTATATAGGAAACTTTCAAATACTATTATGTTCTTTCCTTTATTCTTTTATACCATGTCAGTATTATTACTATAATAATTCCAAGAATTTATAACTCAGCAAGCACAGAATTCAATGTTGAACATAACCGGCAAATATTTTAACAAAATGGTTTTTTAAAATGACTCAAAATGAGAGCAAAAGTAAAATAATGTTGGTCTTAGAAAAGATTAAAGAACCCAACCCAAGGATTTTATGTCATCTACATTTCTGCTCCCTTTTGGCTTCTACATCAGAACATTTAGAAACAATCATTTAAGAACATACAATTTACCATTCCCAGGCTGATCAATGTGCTGTCAGTCTCTCCCTATACAATTCCCTGCTGCAGAGCATTGTCCAAAGCCAGAATTGATATTCTACTTCCCTCTCCTAAAAGAGCCACCTATATATCTTTGTCACAGAGTTTGAATTCCATACCATAACATCCAAAGGGTTTTGTCAAACTCCGAAGAATAACCTTGATCCAACCTGCTACAGATCAGCATCACTTCCCAATACACATTTTAAGGTCTCTATTCCTTATACACCCTATTCCTTCTAACACTCACTATCCCAGTAGCTAGGTAAAGCACAGCTCATCATTCAGATCTTGGACCCAATATTTGTCCTGTATTCTTTGGGAAATGAGTGTCTCTCATCTCTCTGCACTCTGAGCACTTTGGTATACTTTTTAATGTTTCCCTGGTTAGGTGTGTCATATGTTTGACACCCAAGCTAGACTGTGAGCTCAAGGCAATTTAAAGGCTGTAGCACAGAGAACAGACACCATTTGACTGAATGCATATGACTGACACAGGAAGGAATGCACTAAAAGGCTTCCAAAGCAAAGAAAATATAATTTTGTGACTACAAAGTAAAGATTACATAGAGGACCTAAACATGAAGAGGTACACCTCAAGGAGGGATTAGCACTGTGAAGAAAATCCAGTTCTGTAGGGTTCATTAAGTGATGGAGCAGCAACTGAATATGATTTGCCTCTGAGTGGCCAGAGCAGTTATGTAGAGAAGATGTCCCACCAGTTCGAGAGACAACATTTGTAATATGAGAAGACATAGAATGATGCCTCATTAGAATATTCCCACACTTCCCCACCACCCGTTAAACCTGTTCACAAGCTCATTTAACATATCCCTTGAAAAACGCTCTTATCCGTGGAACATATTTTTATCTCAGGTCCTCCACATTCATGACTAATAATTTCATTACTCTCTTAACATTTTCTTCCAATATTTATTAATTTTCCACTGATATTGAAATGGGATTTGGTCGATGTTTTTATTTTTTTCCTTAGGCACATTGAAAATTGGATTTTCCTTGTTTTTGTTTACTTGTACCTGTCCCAGCTAACTCTATAAAGCCTTGTGATTATTGATCATCTGCTGTTTTGACGGACATTGGAAAGCAGCAGTGTAGTGAGGAACATTATGTCTAGGCTCCGGGACATGATACTCACAGTATTCTTCATGTCCTGTCTTATCCTTTCAAATCAAGAACCATGTTTCAAAAGCTTCCCAGGGCTCAAACATCATTCTGCCTTTCTGGGATATATCAGTGAACAAAACACTCAAATATCTCCGCTCTCATGGGGCTTACATTCTTGTAAAAACAGATGAACTAACGTGAGATGATACAGTGATGCTCTGTGTGAAGATGCTCCTGGACAGGAATTGCTGATCCTGAGAAGCACCTTACACTTTATAGAAGAAAAATATTCTGATGAGAGATGATAGGTATATTCAATAAACCTACTGTAATAGAAGGTGTTAGACAGGTTTCTCAATCTGTGGGGCTGTGACCCTTTTAGGTGTTGAATATGTTTTTTAACTAGCAGATTTAGAGTTGTGAAGTAGCAATGAAATAATTTTATGGATGGAGTGTTACCAAAACTCAAGGAACTGTATTAAAGATTCCCAGCATCAGGAAGGTTGAGAACAACTGTGCTAGGAAAAGGCATACAGAATGAGGAAAGACATGAAATAGAAACCAATCTTATAGGCCACTGTAAAGTTTCACTTACAGCGATTTTACTAACCTTAGACTACACCCGAATTTGAAACGCTTGTCCCTTTCATTATGTGCTTGAAACTTCCATGTTCAAATGATCAGGGCTTATGGTCTCTGTCGTTACAGGTTCCCATCACTTTGGACTTGATGGTGTACCTTTACATACATTTACTAACTTATTTTTTCCAGATCTCTAAGATTATACATTTATTTGCTTGTGGTTATTTGAGGCTAGGGTCTTGTGTATACCAGCCCCATGGCAGTTTTAAAATGAAGAAAACAAGCCCATTAGGTGCAAAGAAATAGTCTTGATGTCTCTGTGATTCAGAGGGTTTGCAGTCATTTCCAGGAGCATTTTATTGGAGCAAACTCCAACCACCCTAACTATGACCTCCCTATCTCCAGTACATTTCCCTCTTACTAAAAATGCTTCACCAGCCGTCTTAGTGATAGATCCTGTTTCATGTTTTGGTATCGAGATGACAATACAACTTCCTGGTTTCAAGCCATGATTGGTTATCAGGACACTTGATGGGACTGTGTGTTTCTTTATCTTCATATCTCTCCTTCGAATAATAGCCACATCTGTTCACTTTAATTCAATGTCATTATAGATCCTTTACATGTTAGTTATTCCCCATAAGGAAAAAACATCAATGGTCTGGCCCCCTTTCCTGCACTTAATATCAACTTATACTTTGGATTCTCACAATAATTTCTTCTATGAAGTAGGTTATGGAGTCCTGATAAGTATTGAATGCATGGACATATGCATGAATACAAGCCCAACACTAACACACGTTCATTTCATGCTTTCCACTACTCTCATGCAACAGGTATATCATGCAAATTTATTTTCTATGGAAGCTAAGCCAAAGGATAAACCCACTAACCATCTGTAGAGTTATGCAATGGTCAGTTACTGTCTCATTCACTATGACCACAGAAATGCCAACTGCAAACTTAACACATACTTCGCTCATTTGTTCATTAAAGTAAAATTAACTTTATGTTCTGGGAAGTCACAAACACAATACATGCTGTAGGTACTTTACAGCCTTCGTTATGCACTTAGGTACTTTGATTCACTAAAGCCCTTTAAGTATGGCTTTTGATGTATGATCGGGTTAATTAAGGGCATACCAATGCTTTGGTACCTCACGAAGACGTCAGTTGTAATTTGCTCAGACATAATCTTGATGGTGTCGATGTTAATGATGTGTCATATCAATGGCTCCCTGGGTTAATTAAATTCTTACCAATGCTTTGATACCTCACAATGCTGTTGTTCATAATTTGTTCAGACAAGATCTCGAGACTATGCTTCAATCACATAATCACTTTGATTGATCATATTCCATGATTGTTTTGTCATAGATTCTTGTTTTCCTTTAAACATACACACACACATACACACACACACACACACACACACACATAGAGGAAATTTAAAAAGAATAGAAGAATACTGGAAAATAATAGATGAGTATGTAAGAAAACAATTTGGCTGAGGACAAGTAGCATCTTTTTATGGCATTGGCTGAAAGTTCATCTCTGATTAGATGTCAAAAAGACAAGATGAACTGGAAAAATGCATTAGTAATTGTTTCTCTACATTTTGTTCTAAGGTATAGAAACCTCTGAAAACTTACAATCTCTGTCCTTTAACCAAAATCTGCTACATATCACAGTTACTTCTACATACTCTACATGCCACATATTTCTGTCCTTCTTGCTTGGTCATCTTCCTAGGCCAGGGGTTCCTACCATAATCTTTTCTCTTCACACTGTATTTTGGCTTTCTATCCACATTCCAGGAAAAACACCAATATGTTCAATAAAAGGTAAATTTGAGAGAAAGAAAGGCTAGATTGGTTATGATGCTGCACAGAATTCTTACTACTCTGTGGGATTTTCTCATATTTTGATGGTTGTATGCATGGATCTTTTTCTTGGTGAATGCTTAGAAAAATCTATTTTATAAAAGAAGAATAGCTTTTTTGAATCTAAGGAGATAGGATGTTGGGGTAGATTTGATCAAAACAATCATATGCTTGCATAAAAGTCTCAATTAACAACAGCAAACAAACAGATAAGAACTAAAAAGTAAAAATTATGGTATTTGAATTTTATCATGGGGAATTTGGAAATACTGTTGAAATTAAACTACGAGAAAACTAATATCTTCTTCTGTAGCTGTTGTCAATATTTTCAAACAATCAATTAGAAAAAACATTACTTTAAGTATGTTCTTTATCAATTCAAATTGTATCATTTATTTTATAGTATACATTTAATGCATACATTTAAAAAATGTTCAAATGAAGAACTCCTCCCCCCCTTTTTCTTCCTTCCCCAAGCACCTTCAAGAGAATTGATCACATCTGTCTTTACATCATGCCTTCATTTTGGTCCTTCAGAATATAGAATGAAGTTTTTTTTTTAAGAGAGGGAAAGAAATAGTTCTATCTTCAATAGACATGAACTATGCTCAGAAAAATATGCTTATTTGACAATGCTTTAATATTGACATCACCACTTCCTCATACTAAAGTAGGGAAGAGAATTCCCTTGGCTTATTGCATTTTCTTTGTCTTTTACCTTCTTTAATACTCAGGTCTCCTTTTGGTTGTCTTCTTGGCACCCAAGTGACTTCTTCAAGCCTACGTAAAGAATCCCTGTATTCTTATTTTGTGTGGTTTTGTTTGTATTTTATCTTGTTGCTGCTGAGTCGGTAAAGTCAGCTCGTCCCAGATTCCCCAAGTCCATGGTTAAGAGAGGGCAGCAGCACTGTGCTTAAAAACTCGAAAGTACTAGCAAAGACAACATTGTTTTGTTTTAGATGCTTGCTGGCACAACTCACCTCACGAGTTTGCGTCAAGATCAAACTATGAGGTGACTCAGTGTGATTTGGAGGGGTAGGAATGAATTGGGCTTTGTGCTTTTCCTTTGCTTATCTATTTATAGACTGCAGGTCTTAATCTCTCTTTCTTGACTCTGAATTCACAGCTCACTTCCATTTTCACAAGCTAATCTCCCCAGCTATATCCCAAAGTGTGCTACATGCTGAGTACCCTAGCTTTCCCCTGGAAGGCACTTTTAGATTCCTTTCATATATGTGTAGGAAGAAAACTGCTTTAAATGTAGACGGAAGGGAGCTGATTTTCAATTCAAATACAAATTGGATTTAGAAATAAACATGAGCCTATCTACTAGGCTTTTTCACATAAGAGATTCATTCTACTGTCCCCCAACCCCTTGCTTTCAAAATTAATCTCCTAAACTGGTCGCTACCAAGTTTAATTGTTTCCATGTTGGCATGTCTATGTTTGTTTAGCTGTGAGCCATTGGGAAGGTCCATCCCAAGGTATTCCACTTTAAGGAGAAATTTATAATGATCGTTCTATGTAGACAAAAATATGCTGTCAGCAACCAGCCATGAATTTCTATTGAACCCTGGAGATGTAGCTAGTATAACTGGGCAAAGAAATTATCAGTCTTATGTTAGCCATTTAAGATTAAATCTACATAAATGTGTGTGACACTGGCCAACATACTAGATGACACATTCTTAGATGATAACATTTCAGATAGCGGGCCCTGTTTGAAGCTAAGTTACCTATGTGACAAATGGCTTTCTACCTACTCTAAACATTAGAATTCATGCCTACTTTTTCTTTTCCTCAGTTTCCTATGATCGCATTGCCATGAACCTCCAAAATTGTATGTAATTGAGAGTATAGAAGATTGCTATTTCTGCCAATCTGTAAACTGTGTGTTTGCTACCTTTCCAGTTTAAAGATTAAAGTTTTATTTTCATTGTTCACATAAAATTATGAAAGAGTCCAGGAATGAAGTTGATTTACAGTCAACAATAATGCCATTTAGGCGCTGTCCCTTCATGCCTCTGCCCATCTTCCTTACAAATGTATTTCTATGCCTTCAATTCTCTGGGAATAGATTTAAGTCACTACTGATGGCTTGACCTCAGCCCTTTAGTAATCTTGAGTCCTGAAATTTGGGACTTTCCCCTGGTGTTTACTTTGTTGGTCAGGTTCCTTGCATTTGTTCTGTGTGGTTGGGACATCCTTTAATAAATAACTTATGTGTAGGAACCTAAATGAAAAAGGAAATAATTTAAGTCAATCTTCTTTTCATTTTCTGTGTATATGTTTTAGTGCAGGTCACAAACACTTTGCCTCATAAGACAATGACATCTAATTCAAGAGGATTATCCAAATGTGTGATGTTAAGATTCAGAGGTTCCATGGTTGCACCTGACTCTTAGTTTTTGGTACTTATGTGAGTTTGACCTTGTGATGACAGAATATTTGTAAACATTTCTCATGTTCTTGGATTTTATTGAAGTTTAAGAAACTTTCCTGCTGTTGTATTTTTGACTTAGTGGCCATTTCCTCTTTTCCTGGCCACCAGTAAGTGACTGTCTTCCTCTGCAGTTACACTGATGACTGATTCCCTACAGTTCTCTGCACAGCTCTTTCCCTCTTATTCCCAATTTTCTCTGATCTCGTCTATCACCATGTGACACAGACACTTCTGACTGACTGCCAGACACAACCCTAACCTATGCTCACAATGAACTTGAACAGCTGTCGAGTATATTGAATCCATGTTGAATGATCTTCAGGCAACTCACAAGAACTATATCAAAATGTGAACTCTTTGTCACCTATTTAGACAGATGGTACTTTGATGAAGCCTAAGCTCAGAACATGAGACTTACGCTTGCCTTTCTCCTGATCTTTTTGCCAAGTTAAAGATCACCTAGTCTTGTGTGTTCTACTTTTCTTCAGGTGTTCCGCAAATACTTATTTTATGCATATCATGAGATGCACTTTAGTAGATCTTGTGAGTGGACCAGTGGCCAAGACAGATACAATACTTTTCTAAATAAAATTTAGGACACGTTAAAGAAGAGATAACTTTTTATTTAAGTTTTATACTCAAAAAGGGGAGGTAGAGACCACCTCCAGTAGATGGGCATGGCTCCCAGTTAAGGGATGGGGCCACACACCCATCTCAAAGATTTTAACCCAGAAATGTTCCTGTCCAAAGGAAAGTTAGGGACAACAAATTGGTACAGAGACTAAAGGAAAGGCCATCCAGAGACTGGCCCACCTAGGGATCCATCCGATCTGCAGACACCAAACCCCCATATTATTGCTGATGCCAAGGAGTACTTGCTGACAGGCACTTGCTGGTATGGCTGCTCCCTGTGAAGTTCCACCAGAACCTGACTAATACAGATACAACCATTGGACTGAGCCCAAGGATCCCAATGGAAGAGCTAGGGGAAGGACTGAAGGAGCTGAAGGGGATTGCAATCCCATAGGAAGAACAATATCAACTAACCAGAGGACCCAGAGTTTCCAGACACTAAACCACCAACCAAAGAGTATACATGGAGGGATCCATGGCTCCAGATGCATATGTAGCAGAGGATGGCCTTATCTGAGATTAATAGAAGATGAGGCCCTTGGTTCTGTGGAGGCTTGATGCCCCGGCATAGTGAGGTGCTAGAGAGGTCAAGCAGGAACGTGTGAGTGGGTAAAGGAGCACCCACTAAAGGAGGGAGGAGGTTGGGTGAGATGGGGAGTTGTGGGTGTATAACTGGGAAGGGGGATATCATTTGAAATGTAAACAAACAAAATGATTAATAAAAATTTAATTTTTAAATTTAATTATTTTGGAGAATTTCTTACATGATTACCGTATTTATATCATTTCCAACTTTCCCTGACCCCAAACTCCTCCTGTGCCCTGCACTCCCTCTCAAATTCATTCCCATTTCTTCCTTAATATTTTTTGTCATGCATAAACATACTTACTCGCACATATATGCATGTATGAATACGTATATATCTATATAGAGAGGCATATATGCACGTACATATGTATGCATGCATATGTCTATAGTAACTGTTCTCCAGTTGAATTTATGGCTTGGTCCTAAGGACAGAATTTATGCTTGGTACTGTACACCTGGTTAAAACCAATGGGTAGGGAGATCATAGACCTCAGAAAGGAACTTAACTATTGCTTTCTTAGCTATGATAATGTGGTACCAAACTGCCTACAAAACATCTGCTTATACCCCAAACAAATGCTACCCTTAGCTAATGAAGCTTCTCTATGCAGTGAGCACCATGACTTCACAAACTCATGGCTACTCAGGATGTTGAGAATTAGTGGTTATTGAGTGTCAGCCTTTAAACAGTACATTTATATAACCCCTACTAAGTCTTGGGCACATAATATATGAGGGAATAAATAGAATGAGGGGTCTGAAAGAAAGAATGCCTACAAAATACCCCATTTTAGGCATGACACAGTCATTATAAGTGTGATCTCGCTGCTGTTGCAGGGGTCTGCTCTAGGCTTGTGCAAGACTGGGCTAGTCAATAGTCAAGTATGGATCATGCTGGAGCACATAGGGCCATATTGTCCCTGCTGAGTTATTAGACACTGTTATATTCTAGGAGTTACTGTAATGTGTTGTCAAATGTTACTGCCATTTATATAATCACTGCTGAGCCCACCAGGCTCTACTGGATAGTCACAATCACATGGTCACACAGATAGCCCTTGTTAAACTCAGTGGGTCATAAAGTAAAGCAAAGAACCATGGCTGGGGAGGGACTTGCAGGGAGGAGAGAAGCCTGCAGTGGTAGGAGGTAGCTAAGAGAAGGAAAATACCAGAATGTCAAGGAGCAACTTTAATTAATTAAACAAACAAAACCCTCCATTAATCAAAAGTTCACCAGTAGTCAATTACATGATTAAATTATGGACACATGAAATAGGACACAAGATGACAGAAAATGAAGATAGCTCATATTCATACATTGGAATGAGTGAATTCCAAAATTCTAGTACTTAGGAAGTGCCACAGAAAAGTATGTAAGTGATATTTCATTTATACAAAGTTTTAAATGGAATAGAACTAGATGTCATGTCTTTGTGAGCATGCAGTTTCAAAAGCTATAAAAGAAATCAAAAGGATAACCAATATGGAATTCAGCTCAGTGGATACCTTTGGTGCCTGGGGCTGGGCTATAATTGCAGAAACATAGTTAGGGCATGGACTTTTTCTTGAGCTGAGTGGTAGGTCTTTGGGCATTAATCATTGTTATTACTGGTGTTGCTATTATTATTATAATTTAAACACTCTATAGATTCTTTCATGTGAATGATCTATTCTATAATAAAAGTCTAATTGGGGGAAGAAAAGTAAAAAATGACTGTTTTGGTCTCCGCAAGGGCCTTGCTTCAGAGCAATGCCCACGTCATTGTGTAAAAAGTTATAAGATTTTTCAGAACGAAAAGCTAAGAAAAGCTTACATTTCCCAAGTCTTTCTTTTCCTTGTAGTTGAAATATCTTTCTATTCATTTTTCTCTCTCATTGTCCATATCTAATGTAGATAAAATTCTAAGTAACACTCAACTTGAGCTGGAGTTTAGTTACCTACGTCATCTAAAATAGGAAATTCTCACTGTGTACTCCATGTCTTCCAATGGTGCATCTTTAAAATTAAAACTATGGTTTTTCTTGATATACTTAGGGAGGTAAAAGAGGAAATACATTCATGTATTCACATATAGTCACATAAATATGTAGTTAACCATGAGTGAATACACACACACACACACACACACACACACACACACGTAATAGCTATTCCTCACAGTGTTGTGCAAATTACATGACACATTATGCATAATAGAAATATATAGAATATAAGGTACAGGTGACACTCCTGATGCATATGACATCTGAGAAGCTAATGACCCAAGAGTAGGCTTGAGCTTAATGTATTTTCACCCCCTTGGCATCTGGATACACTCAAGAAAATTAAACCTTTAAAATATAAGATCGATACATGTTCCAATGAATTTTATATGCGAATTTGTGACTTTGTACTAAACATCTCACACAAAGTCTGATACCTGATAAGAATTGAGTAAGTTGGTGGATATTAATATTATCAATATTGTCATCTTAAGGACACTGGAGAGGTGTTGATGATACTGTGCCAATGATAAAGTTGGAATGCATCCAGGATTGTGCCCTGTGTCCTCATTGGTCCTTGGTAAATAGGTCTTCAAAGGAAAATTTTTACAGCTTTAGTTAAAAACTTTCTTCCTAATGTACCAATTGCTAGGCAAGATATTCTGTGCACAGAGATTTCAAAACAGTTTTGCAGCATTTAGCAACTTGATGTGAAATTTCACTGAAAGAGGTATTGGGAAAGAAAAACACAGAGGAGACAGATGTCACACGTAAGTGAGGTGAGTGGCAGGCAAATCTAACTAGATTATCATCATCCCTGAGATACTTTGATAACGCCCCTACCATTAGATGGATGCCCAGTAGCACTGCAGACATACATACAAATGTAGGTAAAAGTCTCTTAGGTATCTGAAGCAAGAAGTGGTAAAACAGCATTATTTAATATTCTGGAAGATGCTAAAGAGGAGATACAGAATTACTGACACATCAGTGAGCAAGTCCCAACGCCACAGAAAAAAGTAAGTGAAAGGAGCAATTGTCGCAGAGTGCAGCTTTAGGTCTGGTGGGGATCATCTGGTCTGTGTTGATATTGACTCCTAAAATAACTCTATTTGCAGCTGTCTCAGAGTTTTCATTGCTGTGATAAAACGCCATAAACAAAAGCAACTCGGACAGAAAAGGGTTTATTTCAGTTTACAACTCTCAGGTCGTACTCCATGACTGAGGGAAGCCAGGGCGAAAACCTGGAGGTAAGAGCTGACAGAGGCCATAGAGGAGTGCTGCTTACTGGCTTTCTTAGAGAACCCAGGACCATCTGCCCTAGTGAACTGGGTCCTCATACATCAATAATTAATCAAGAAAACACAGCACAGACATGTCTACAGGGAGATCTTATGAGTGCATATTCTCAATTGACTCTACCCAATGACTCTAGCTTGTGTATAGTTGATTAAAAAACTAACCAGTCCAAGGCACAGCACTGAAACTGCTGAGTCCAAAGTTCCATGTGAAGAACTTAGGGAAGTGGAGGAGGGCCGGGACCATATCATGAATTTTGCTGTTGCTCCAAGACCATTCACTCTCTCCATTTTCCTCATTGTTTCTAATGTCCTGACATTCACTGGACATTGTTTCTTTAACATTTCCATGAGGCTATTGTCTTTTAGGAGCTAAATGAAGACAAGACTGTCAGAAAGATGCTGATTAAATTTGAAGTCTCACACATGGTAAATATTAAAGAAGGCATACGCAGAACCCTGTCATATGAATTCAATAGCAAGGATAACAAATTATGGCATGGATTTTGGGAAAACATAATGGAATGACGCCTTGCTAGCTGACAGATTTACAGTCTTGGTAGCATCTCAGAATTATATTTAAGCTTTAACTAAAATTATTTTTCTGGTTTGTCACTAAATCTTTCTGCTGACCATGGTGACTCAAATGCTCAGGCAAAGACTTTCTGAGTTTGAAAGTTTCTCATGGATGCTTCTGCAATAAACATTTGTTATGTGGGCTTTTGTATTTGTTCAGAACTATAAACCAGAGACCAATTTTAATTGGAGCCTAGTGGATTTCAATAGAGTTGTCATATAGGAGAAATATGCATATAGAAGGTTGTAGGCCTGAACTGTAATGTACTCCAGGAAACAGCCTAGAATGCCCTATTCGGGTAGTGCTAAGGACTTAAGGCCTCTTTGTACTCAGCACTGCCACTTCCTCATGCTCACCATCACAAACCACCCATACTAGTTATGACCCCAGCACCATGCTTCATTCTTCCAGGAGCTGATATACTGACACAACTGAAGATTCCAATGTGTCATCTGTCTAAAGCAGTGGTTGTCAGTCTTTGGGACACCACCCCTTTGGGTGTCAAATGACCCTTATATGGCTTTGCCTAAGACCATTGGAAAATACAAATATTTACATTAAGAGTCATAACAGTAGCAAAATTACAGCCAAAAAATATACGGAGAATAATTTCATTGCTGAGGAGTCATTAGGAAAGTTGAAAACCACTGCTCTAAAGGATCTGTACCATGCAGATGCCTTAATTGAGTTAGTATTCAGACATGGAATTCATCAGTAACAACTGAAGTCTTCCGCTATGCTTCATTTAACATTTCCACATCAGTATCTATTCGTCCTCACAGGGGCATGTTTTGAACTCTTCTTCCCAGCACACAGTACTATCTGGGAATCTCATAGATCATTTAGGAAGGTGTACCCAATTGGTAGAATCAGATTACTAGGGATTATTCTATTTCTCTGGCCCTTGTATTTCTTTTTTCTGATTCCTTCTCTGCAAGATGTGAACAAGATTCATTACATGCTCACTCACCAGCTGAACATCTCTGTCCTGTCTTCCTCGCCATTGTCTACTAAACTATGAATCAAAATTAAAATTTTCTCCCTTAAGTTGTTCCTGTATGGTATTTTGTCCCAGAAACAAAAGCAACTAATATACAGTTGGTACCTTTGCCTTTTTATAGGTTTCTATTGACAAATGAACTCTAACCAAATAATTCAACTATTAGACTCAGGCTAATGTGTCTAAAACAAGATGCTTTTCCCAAGGGATACTGTTTTCCTTCTTTGAAATACCTTATCAACTCTAGATTCCCACAAGAAGCTCTGGGTAGAGTCGGAAAAGAAAATGGAAAAGGCTGAAAGTCAAGACTAGATTGAAATGTACCAGGAAGTAGAGCGTAAAGACAATGGGAGTTATCTGTGGATATGATATTATTTCTTCAAATCCATCACTGTTTTCTACATTTATGTTGGTTTGGCATTACATATATATATATATATATGTATATATATATATATTTTTTTTTGATTTGTGATACAGCTGCATAAAATATGCAAGTAAAATGGCTGATTCTCAGAGAACAAGACAAAAAACCATTTCCAAAGCCCTCATATGAGGAATGGTGCTAGAAATAAAGTTGCAAACACATTGGTGACAGCAAAAGAGACAGCCATTTAATAGAGGTTGGGAAGTAGGTAGAATCTGTCAATCGCTTTGTCAGTAGGAATCACAAACCAAGTATCAAAGTGTGGCATAAAAATGTAATGTGCTCTTTAAAATACAGGTCCTTAAACTGAATCAGAATTTCTGAAGTGAGGATGAGAAACAAGCATCTTATCTAATCCTCTACAGAATTAGAATGTGTGGAAAAATTAAAAAAATCAGTTCTATAAGGTAGG
The DNA here is from genome assembly GCF_011064425.1 of Rattus rattus. Taxonomy (NCBI): domain Eukaryota; kingdom Metazoa; phylum Chordata; class Mammalia; order Rodentia; family Muridae; genus Rattus; species Rattus rattus. The sequence continues at coordinate 234,843,340 of NC_046154.1, read as the reverse complement.
AAACGTGACAGTAGATTTTTCACCGAACTATGAATATGCTGGAGGTTAATGGTCATTGATCCACTTTAATATTTGAGTTCCGATATAATAATCAAAATATAAAATAAATTCACAACATTGAATAAAGAACCCAGGCTGCCTTATCACTTAACACATACATTAAAAAACAACGAACCAGCCCAGGGCTAAATGGCTAAAAATTATTTTATATTCAAATGGTAATCTCAAAGCCAAAAAGCCAATCATTGGAGAATTGCCCTGAGGACAGAGTGAGACAGTCCCTGTAAGATTTTTAATCTCAACAAAAGACTTGCCAAAATTTCTGTAATGATAAAAGTTTGAAATGACGTTCTGTTCTCCGAGTCTTTGCAAATGAATCTGTCACTGTGGTGTGCACTGACCTTACAAGGATATCCACGAGAGAAGATTGTAATCATTGGAGAAATTTTTCATCCTCAGAAACAAAATGCAGCAGCCTTTATTTATTTATATACCAGAGGAAAAGGCTGTTGCAGCAAACATTTGCTGGTTATATTACAAATTGAAAAGGAATACGATTGTGCATCATCGCAGAATTGTTTCCTGTGCCTATTAAAAGCACAGGTGAAATTTGGAGCTCTTACTCTACTTGTTTTGTAAAGATTATTTTGTTCTCTATCAAAACCATAATGGTGCAACCAACTCCATCTGACTCTCCTGATCCAGAATGGAACTACATTAATCCAAGCTGATAGCTGAATGCAATAGAAAACTGATGCAATTTATGAAAAAGCACCTCAGCATATTGTTTTAACAACTTATTCTTCTCAGCTTGACAAATATAAACATTTTTATTTCAAAGTAATTTCCATTTAAAAATCCCATGCCACGCTGATGAGGGAAGATAAAATATTAAATTTCTGTACATAAATAAGCTTTTTTTTCGAAACAACAAAGAAGCTTTTAGTAATAGCTTTCATTTAGATGGCGCATTTCACTCACTGGGAATTCTGACTAGCATACTTCACAAAAATGTATGTGGAAAGTTTGTATTCTTTATAAATAAAATAGATGATGGGTGTGCGGCACACACATACTGATTTTGTTTTGTAGGACACTTAAACATGGAATTTTAATTGGTTTATTTTCCAAGGTTTCATTTTTAGGAACTTATGCAGAAACGTCTAACTTACAAGCTGTTCCGACTGGAACTTGAGAAGATAAGAAGGAACCTTGCTTTGAAGAGAAAAAAAGGAAGGAGAAAGGCATGCATGACTGTAGGACCACAACTGGTTCCAAAACATGGTCAAATAGCTCCCCAAATGCCAAAAAAGCTGTCCATTGTGTAGGTTATGTGAACAGACACATCTTAATGAATGGAGAGAAGAGATTGTCAAAATCCTTTATAAAATTAACCCAAACAAAGCTCTTGGTTATCCACCAGGACTTGGTGATAAAACACTGTTGAAGATGCCACATACTTTGGTCACAGGACACAGCGAAATAACTTTGGAACTAAACGAGATATTCTCTTACTTGGCTAAATTTTATTGTTATAAAAGGTATGATACAGGCTGTTGTGGGAGAAAATTCATCCACAGTCTTCCCTAACTTTAAGTTTTGTAAACTATAAAAACGACTATTTGGTAAACTGTGTCCGTTACTGCTGTGATGGCATAGCAGTTTTGAGAATAGCCAATGGTTTGATTTGATTTGAGATCTGCTTCACAATTTGGAATTTATGCCCAGTTTTATAAGCCGAGTCATGAACTCATGGCTATCTAAGCCTTGAGGGGAACCAATTGCAATTGTCTTGATAGATGGTTATGATGTGAAAGTATATCTGAGACACTCATATATATATATATATATATTCATATATTAGTTCTGGGATCAAACTTTGTCAGAAAAGCTTTGCTTTGAAGTATGAAGCAACTAATGAGAAAACAAACAGAAAAGCTCCAAAATCTTAATTGTCAAAAATACGGAGAGTTAATGTTGGTGGAATGTTGACCCTAAATAGGGCTCTACATTATGGAGTCAGAAAGAATGTAGAACTTAGAAAATAGGAAGATATTCCTGAAAAAGATATCATCATCATATGGCATGAAATAATTTAGCTGCTTTTTTTTGAACAAGATTAAGCCCCTCAATATTTTATCATGGAAGAGAAAGGGTCACTTGGGGCCCCATCACTCCATGAGAGACAATTGGCCAGCAGGAGGTATTTGTGTGTGTGTGTGTGTGTGTGTGTGTGTGTGATTTTCTTCAGTGGTGTAGCCACTGATAAGTTTCTTGGGTTGTAGTAAATAACATCTCACACAGGCTCCTCCAATAAACCCTTAATTCACATAGTGAATCACATACCAAAAGCAAACAGAAAAGTAAGACGCGGGTAGAGTGAAGGATTTCAGTGGGAGAGAGTGTTAGATGAGAGAAAGGTGGTGGAAATGACTTAAGTTCATTATATATTATTATACAAAACTTTCAAAGAATTAAAAACACAGAAGCCAAAAAAATCCCAAAACAAAGAAAACAAAACACCCAGAAAACAAAAAACAAAAAAACAGAAAGAAAAGAAAAAAGAAGAAAAATGTGTAGTAAATAAATATTTTAAAAATTCTTGGCAAGGGATTTCTTCCCACCTTGCACCATTTATGTTCTTAGATGAAAGACATAACAGCCTTTCCATTTTTAAGTATGCCTTAAGCAGGTAGATAGTTGGACAACTGTTTACCTGCCATGTTGTTAGGATCTACCTTCTTGTCTATAACTCAAGTTATTACTTACTATGTTTCATCTGGACTTCTCCTAACCCCAATTGGCCAGCCCACATAGGCAAATATTTTATGGTTCAATTAACGCATTGGTGACTCTCCTTTCTCCTCTCTGAGACATTCATTTATTTCCATGGTGGCTGCCCTCTCTGTCCTTGACTTGTGGTTTCAAGCCCAAGAAACCTAAACCCACCTAGGTCTCTCTTCTTCCCACCTATTGGCTACCAGTGTCTTTATTCACCAATCAGGATTAACTTGCGGGCAGAGTTCCAGGGGCTACATGCAGACTCCAGGTTTCTGGGGGTCCACACTTAACATTACAATAGACAATAAAAGACAAAACCTCAACAGAAACTGAAATAAGAAAAGAAAAGGAGGCTGCATATCTTCTTTACTTTTGAGATCCTTTCAAGTTGAAAAATTGATTAGCCATCAGAGAATACAGAGTTAAGAAACAGTCATCTGCTTTTATACATCAGAAACAGACATTTGGAACTTGAAATCAGAGATAACATTATAATTTATATAAACAGCTTTAAATGAAATATTCAGCTGTAAGAAGCTTATACAATAAATATAAGCAAAAACATAAAGCCTGTGGAAATATTGAGTATCAAATAATGCATAATACCTCATGTTCATGAATGGATGAATTCATTATACTTCAGATTCATACCCTCCTAACTTCATTTAATGCATTATTGATCAAATTTGTATTGAGTTACTTTCTAGGTATTCACATAGTCCTAAATTTATATGGAAGAAAAAAAGTCTGAACAATCAACATAATACGGAAAAAGGAGAACAATACTGGGCAACTGACTCTAATTATCTTTGAAGCATAGCACAAGGCTAAAGCTATAGTAAGCAAAAGGATTTGGTTGTGGTAAAAAAAGAAAGAAAAAGAAATACAAAAAAGAGAACAGAGAAGACAGAAATGGATATGTCAGTAGAGTTGATTGGTCTTTGACAAAAGAGTAAAGAACATTCAAAAGAGAAGCAACAAATTTCCAAGGGTATTAGACACAAAGAAAGAAATTTAGACACTGATGTTACATTTTCACAAACAAATTAACTCACCGTGGGTTGTATATTTATGTGTAAAATGTAGAATGGAAGAGAAAGAAAGAAAACCCCTTAGAAAACAAGATAGAAATTAGGTCCCTCTGACTTTATTGATAAGCTTTCATTGTAGCATTAAAACAGAAACTATGATGAACTGAAATTTGAGAAAATGCAAAAATGTTGTTCTATTAAAGGAACTCTTGGGGAATTAAATTGGGCAGTGGAGAAATGACTCAGAAGTTAAGAGTACGACTGTTCTTCCAGAGGACTCAAGTTCAGTTCCCAGCACCCAAAGACGCTCACAACTGCATGCAATTCTAGTTTCAGTGAATCCCATGAACTCCTCTGGCCATTGTGGGAACCTGCACCTACATGTATATACAGACACAATCAGATACATGTGATTAAAAACAGAAAAATAAAATTTGAATAAAGGGTATGGAATGGCAAATCATTAAATGGAAGAAAGTATCAGGAAACACAATCTTTACACAAGACATATCGAATTCCTATGAAAGAAGTCTTACACTTCAAGAGTACGAAACAGGTTTAAGAGCAGACAAAAAAATCTGAACAATCACCTCTTCAAAGATGATAAATGATAAAATGTATATAAGAAAATATTGAACAGATCATTTCATGAGGAAATTACAAGTTAAAGGAGATACCACTGCATACTGAAGTGACTGAAAACTGAAAAGTGTAACACTGATGAGAATAGGGGTGAAAGGGTCAACAGGAACTCTCATTTATTGCGGGTGGAAATGCAGAGTACTAAGAACCACTTTTCAAAGGGGAAAAAAGACATATTTATCTTTTAATTATTTAAAAATTCCATACATGTATACGATGTATTTTGACCATCTTCACCTCTCCCCTTTTCCTCTTACTCTGGGTACATCATCAATATGGTTCCCTTCCTATCAACTTTATGTTATCATTTAAAAAAAAAACCCACCCAGACCAGTTAGAGCAATTCTGTTAGGGCTACCCATATGTGCATGGGTGTAAGATCTTCCACTGGGTCATGGGCAACTGAACAGTAGTCATTTCCAAAAGAAATGTGACTTTTCTTCATGCAGCAGCTTTTAACTACCAATAGCTCGTCAACTAGGTGTTCGGTCTTGTGAAACCCTCCCTCTCCCATGCTACTATTTTGGGCTGTATTAATATTGTGTCAGTCTTATGCAGGTAATCACAGATTCTATGAGTTCATCTGGATAACTGCAAGATCCAGAGGACAGTATTTCACAACACTTCCTTTCCTATCCACTGGCTCTTAATAAAGTCAGACAGTCGTACAGTGGAATGCAGCAACCTTATTTCTAGATGCTCACCTAGGTACATTGGAACTTATTTCCACATGAAAATCTGCAGTATTATTTTATAGTAGCTTTACTTATATCTCCTGAACTGTAATCCACCAAGATGGCATTCTAAAGGTGAGTGAATAAGCAAACTGTAATACATCCACAAATGCAATATTTTCTAAGCAATAAAAAGAAATGGGGTTTGAAGACACTAAACCAGGTTAATAGTCCTTTCCACACTTTTGTTGACGAAGTCAGTCTATAAAACATTGTGCAGGGAGTTTCTGTCTGTTTAACATTCTGAGGAGAGAAAATTCAGAGAGACAGGTCATGGTGGCTGGGGGTATAGAAAAAAGAAGATAAGTGTTGGTGTACACTTTTTTTAGGTCAATGCAACTGTTCTGTATACTACCTCTGTACTGAGGCAGTATATGTGTGACCTCATGCATTTGTTAAATCCATAACATTGTGTAACACAGAGACTACACCTTAATAGAAATTATGGCCTTTAGTTAGTAATTAAATTCTCAGTTTAGTTTATTGGGCAAAGGAAATTTATGGGGGAAGAAGAGAAAGAATATGTGTGACTCTTTGTACCCTCTACTTTCTATAAAGCTAAAGTACTCATACACAGTAAAGCATATTATAAAATTCAATATTCATACTATCAGAGAGCACCAAGTTATGGGGAATAAAGTTGACAAAACAAAATAAAACCTTCAATAATGAAAAATTAAAAGCTTTTGTGAAATTAAAAAACTAAGAGATATGAGATACAAAATATTTATACAATTGACACAAGATACAATGCACATGCAAACATAAATGTTAGAGACATGCAATATCTCAGAAAACATGCAAGGCAATTATTATTCCAGGACACACGGGATAGGCAAATATTGCAAACACAAAGCATAAAACATCAGACATGGAAATAAATACTCATAAATTAAATTTATTAAAATTAAAATTTTTTATTTTGTAAAATGCACTGTAATAGAAAAAGTAAAGAATTCAATCATCTCAGATAAATACACACTGAACATAGGGACAAGGAAACTTTTGTTAGAAATATATAAATAAAATCTGACAAATTATTATAAAAAGGTAAAACAAAGCAATATAAAAGTAGACAAACATCTAAAAAAAGATATATCAGGAAAGAGTATAAAGGCATATTGAAAATAATATAGAACTTATGGTAAATAGTTATTACGTAGATGTATGACATTTATAAAGAAAAATTTTATGACTTCTGAATTTATTTAAAAACTTAGACAAATCAGAATCAAGACAATGCTGCCCACATTCTCTGTATATATCCAATATAATATTAGAGGTTTTAGCTAGTGCAATAAGACAACTAAAAGAGGTAAGTGTATTCGGATTAGAAGGAAAGAAGTCAAAGTATTGCTATTTGCAGATGGTGTGATAAGATACATAAGTGATCTTAAAATTTCTACCGGAGAACTCCTACGGCAATAAACACCTTCAGCAAATTGGCTGGTTACAGAATTAATGCATAAAAATAATCAGCAGACCTTCTTTATACAAATAATAAATGGGCTGGAAAAAACTGGGGAAACAACACTCTTCACAATAGCCACAAGTAATAGGAAATATTTTGGTGTAACTCTAACCAGGCAAGTGAAAAAGTGGTGTATGACAAGAACTTGGAGTCTTTGAAGAACGAAATTGAGGAAAATATCAGAAGCTGGAAAGCTCTATCATGCTCATTGATTGGTAGGATTAACCTAAGAAAACTGGCCATCTTACCAAAAGCAACCTTGTAAGAGCAATATCCAACTTCATACGGAAAAATCAATAACCCAAGATAGTTAAAGTAATCCTATACAATAAAAGAGCTTCTGCAGGTATCACCATCCTCCATCTTAAGCTGTACAACAGTAACCAATAGTAATAAGAACTATATGGCATTGGCATAGAATCAGAAAAGTTAATCAATGGAATCAAGTAAAAGACCCACAATTAAACCCACGTATATATGGACACTTAATTTTGGACAAAGAAGGCAAAACCATTCAATGGAAAAGGGACATCTTCAACAAATAGTGCTGATCTAACTGGATGTTTGCATGTAGAAGAATGCAAATTGAAGTGTATTTATCACCCTGTACAAAACTCAAGTCCAAGTGAATCAAAGACCTCAACATAAAACTGGATACGCTAAATATGATAGAAGAAAAATTAGGGAACAGCCTTGAATGCATTGTCACAGAAGACAACTTCCGAACAGAATACCAACAGCTCAGATACTATGATCAACAATTAATAAATGGGAGCTCATGAAACTGAAAAACTTTTGCAAGGATACCCTAAATATGACAAAACTGCAACTTACAGATTGGGAAAGAACTTTCACCAACACTACGTCCAACAGAGGACTAACATCTAAATATTTAAAGAACTCAAGACACCAAATAACCCAATTAAAAAATAGGATGCAGAGATAAATAGAATTCTCAACAGAGGAATCTTATATGGCTGAGAAGCACTTAAAGAAATGTTCAGTGTCCTTAGTCATCAGGGAAATACAAATCAAAATGACTCAGATTTCAGCTTATACCTGTCAGAAATGACAAAGATCCAAAACTCAAGTGATAGCACATGATGATGATGATGATGTGGAACAAGCGGAACACTCCTTTGTAGTTTGTAGGCAAACAGGTAGTCCTAGAAAAGAAAATACTAAAAACAGTAATTCAGACTCAGAAAGACGCACATGGTATGTACTCACTTCTAAGTAGATATTAGCTAAAAAGTACAGGATAATCATGCTACAGTACACTGATTCCATAAAGCTAAGTCACAAGGGTGGCCCGAGGGAGGATGCATGAATCTCACTGAGAAGAGAAAAAATAAAATAGACATGCGGGGGTTGATGGGTAGAGAGTACTGGGTGGGAGGGGATAGGCAAGGGAGCAGGACAGATCAAGTGGGGAGAACTGGGAGAGAGAACTGGAATCTATGGGGGGCATCTTTGGGACTAACTAGAAACCAAGGACAATGGAAACTTCTAGGAATCTATGAGGGTGACCCTAGTTAAGATTCCTAACTATAGGGGATATGGAACCTGAAAAAACTAACTCCTGTAACTAGATAAGACCTCCAATATAGAGATAGGGACACCAACCCAGCTATAAAATCTTCAACTTATAATTTGTGCTGCCTACAAGATGCGCAGGGATAAAGCAAGAGCAGCAACTGAAGGAACAGCCAATCAATAACTATCCAGCATGAGACCCATGCCATGACACTATTAATGGTATTATGCTATACTTGCAAACTGAAACCTAGCTAGTAGCACAGCTGTCATCTTAAAGGTTTCAACTAGCAGTTGATAGAAATAGATTCAGATACCCACAGCCAAACATTAGATGGAGCTCAGGGAATCTTTTAGGACTTGCACAGGAAGGGCTGAAGGAGCCAGAGAGGTCAAGGATACCACAAGAAACCCTACAGAATCAACTAACCAGGGCCGATAGGGTCTTACTGAAACGGAATCACTAATAAGAGCATACATGGGATGGACCTGGGCCCTCTGTTCATGTGTAACAGTTGTGCATTTGATCTTCATGTAGGTCTCCTAACAACTAGATCAAGGACTGTTTCTGATTCTGTTGCCTGACTTTAGATCCCTTTCCCCTAACTGTCATGTCTTCTCTCAATAGAAGACACACCTAATCCTACTGCAACTTGATATCCCCAGGTGAGATGATTTCTATAGAAGGCCTTCCCTTCTTTGACAAGAAAGACAGGGGGACTGAGAAGGGAAAGTGAGAGGGAGTGACTTGGAGGAGAGAAGGAGAGGAAGCTGTAATCAGGATGTAAATTAATTAATTAATTAATTAATTAATTAAAATGTACAGCATTAACATCAGCAGGGTTTTTGAGATTATATTATGGTAATGATCCATTAGATAGAAATATTTATGCTAGACTACTCTGGAAGCTAGAAGCTCCTTCAGAAGTTAAACATATAATGCAGATGCTTCCACTCCTTAAAAGGGGAAAAAATATCCATAGGAGGGGAAGCAAAGTTTAGAGCAGCAACTCAAGGAATGGTCATGCAGAGCCTGCCCCACATATGGCCCATATATATATATATATATCCACCAAAACTAGATAAGATTGGTGAAGCTAAAAAATGCATGCTGAAAGGGACTGGATATAAATCTCTCCTGAGAGACACATCCAGAGCATGTCCTATACAGAGGTCAATGCTAACAGCAACCACTGAGCTGAGAACAGGAATCCCTTGGGGGGAATTAGATGAAGGATTGAAAGAACTGAAGGAGCTTGCAACCCCATATGAACAACAATGCCAACCAACCAGAGCTTCCAGGGGCTAAACTACTACTGAAAGACTGACCCAGGGCTCCAACTGCATATGTAACAGAGAATATTCTTGTTGGGGCACCAGTGGTGGGGAAGCCCTTGGTCCTGCCAAGGTTGGACCCCCAGGGCAGGGGAATATGGGGGCAGTAAGGAGGATGTATGGAGGAAATACCTGTATGGGGGAGGGGGAGTGTTGGGGGTGGGATCTTACGGACAGGAAACCAGGAAGGGTAATAACATTTGAAATGTAAGTAAAGAAATATATCTAATAAAAAATTTAAAAAAGAAGTTAAACATATATAAGTTTTATGACCTATTGATCACGTTCACAAGAATTTACCTGAGAAAGATGTAAACATAATTTCATCAAAATTTAAGCAAAAAAAAAAAAAGCCTCCTTGCACAGGAGGGTTACAGCAAATTTATTCATAAACATCTAACCGTTACAAATCAATTGTCTACCAAAGTGAGGATGGGAAGATAAAGTGTGCTAAACTAACATAATAGAAGAGTAATGAGCAGCAGAAAGAAACAAATTGTTGATCAGCAACAACTTGGGGACAGTGACAGAGTGAACAGTCACAACAGAGGCTTCTCTCCCTGCAGGAGCATGGGATTGACTAGGAAGCATAATGATGGTGCTGGTATGTTTTGTCAGAATAAGAATGTTCTACATTTGTAGTTAGTTAATGATTGGCTGTATGCACAATTATCAATATGCATTCCAGAATACATTTAAAACCTATGTACTTAACAATCCACAAAATATCACCTATTTTGAGGTATACAAGGAGGGACAGTCATAACAATTTCATATGAAATAAAATTAGCTTGGAAATAAAAAGTGTATGACAAGGAGCGAGGCTCTTTGATAGTACTTCATGGACTACATTGCAGTAAGGAAGTTTGTGAAGCCACACCTCTACCTTGAGTGGTGATGCTTGGCCTAACATCTAACAGCTTAGACCAGGGATGTCCACATAGCCTTTGATGATATCAGGCAGCTACTGCTGCCAGGCCACAGACCCAGACTTGACTCTTGGTGGTAGCATGGGCAAGACCCTCACCATGATCTCAGATGGCATTAGCAGTTACCCATATCAGGCTGTTCCTCACTAACACTGGGTCTCCAGTTCTATCTCTGCACTGTGCACACACCATTCTTCTTCCTTCTTTCTTCTATCTCTCCCCTACTTACGTGTTCTTAATGTTGCCTGGGGCCTCTTGGAAACTAGGGACATCTCAGAAGTGCTATGCCCCTTTTATGCCATGTGGCCCTGGCCAGATGTTGTCTCAGGCTTGCTCTGCCAATTTGTAGTGCCTGGCACTGCTCTGGGATCCTATGTTTTTCCTCTTTTTAATGGAGATTCAAGTAGACATCTTTAGAGCTGCCCCAAGCATACTAGAAATATCTACACAGTGAGGGATGCTAATGAAGAGGTCATCTCTGTCCCTTAATTCAGGGTCTTAGTCCTCTAATTTCCAATTTTGCATTCAAAACACAAGATTTCTAGCCCATATGGAGGAAACTTGTTAACATTTATTTGTTTTGGCAAATAATGAGTTTTTTGTCCCACAGCTAATCATCAGAAGAGTGGCCTTTGCCTGGCTACTTTCAGAGCCAAATCATCTAATTGTGCAGATAGTTGATCTACACATTGGCCACTGCTTGCTCAAACTATACTTTAAACAAGAGCAATCTATAACCAACTCCAAGGATTCTTAATTTCAGTTGTATGTGCCTGTAAGTTTACTTTGAGTTTTATGTTCCATTATCTAGCAATGAGCTATGGTCTTATTGATAACTGCATTGCAATTTAATACTTTATCCCCATAATATTCTCAAGAGCATAAGATTATTATCTTTTTCTCATAGTTTCATGCATTTTTGTAGGTCATAAATATGGGAAGGATGCAATCAGATGAGTCTGGTTTTAAATCCCCCCTCTCTTTCTTGCATTTAAAATTTCCTTCACTGAACAATCTCTATTAGCTTTTAAATATAGTTATTTTTTGTTCTCTAAAGAAAATGTGCATGGGCTTCAATAAACCTGTCTTCACTGAAACTTTCTTTCTGAAACCAGGACAAGGAACAATCACACAGAGACAATAAAAATCTAGATAACCATAATGATGCCTGATATCTGAGGACTTACAAAGACCTTTATTTTTGTTATTTTAGAACATTAGAATATGATTATGACATCACAGTATTACTTATAAGGGTTTCAAATATTTATTCAGTTATTTCTAAATTATTTTTTGTTAATCACAGCATTGAGAATTAAGTGGTGTCAAAACACCTGGGTCACTTGGCAGAGACCAAACATTTGACTTCAGCATGGAAGGGTGCATCTAACATGGTTTTAGTTTGTATGTCTACTTTCAGCCTGAAACTAAAGTATTTTTGTTGGGAGTCTAACCTTTAATGGCAGATCCATCTGTCCCACCTAAATATTCTAAATTATAAGAAATCATAGTGGTTAAATGATTTAGTGCTTTGTAGTTTTCTACGAATGCATTATCTGCGTGTGCCATGTTAGGATACTGCTTGCGTTCTGTTAATGAGAAGTAGAATTGTTTGTTCATCACACACACAATGACCAAAAGACATACTGATTTAAATCATGTATTTATTGTCTACATTATATGATCTAAACCTTCAATCCCTGTTTTTGGCTTTCTGTGTATTTCCAGATTAGACTATATCTTCATTCAGAAAACTGAATGAAGTCAGTTTCTCATCCTCTTCCAAGATCTTGGTGGAAGTATATAAGAAAAACTCCTTTAGAAATGTTATGGTTTAGAAAAAAATTGCATTCCATCATAAACTTGAAAACCAACCTAATCTAGAATCTAGAAACTTCAATTTTAGGGACAGAGCAAAGGGAAATTCCTCCAGTTTAATAAACCAGAACTCTTTTGTATGATTAACAGTAGACACTTTCAGAAATGTTTGCAATAAAAATATTATATCCCAGAGACAACAAAATAATCTCGGCTGCATGAAGCACAATAGATTAATTTTAAAACAGAAAAAAAACCACCTCACAATACTATATTTAAAATAAGCCTTCTTTAATTCATAGATAACAAAATTAATGAAGAAACTGTTTTATATTCAGTACAAATTATTGGGGGAAAGGGAGTTAACAGAAAATTCCAAACCTTGAATTCCTGTTTTTGGTTTTCTGTGTGTTTCTAGATTAGACTATATCTTCATTCAGAAAACTTTAGGGACATGTATGTCAGTTTCACATCCTCTTCCCAGATCTCGGTGGAAATATATAAGAAAAACTCTTTTAGAAAAAAAATTGCATTACATCAGAAACTTGAAAACCACCCTACATCTTCTGAGAGGCCAAGATGGGAGTGAAGAGTCATGAGTTGTCCATAAAATAAACAGGAAGACCTGATGAAAATGAGAGGAGAGATGACTAGAGAATGGAGGGCCCCTGGAATAAAATTGTCATAAGAGACAGACAGAAGGAGGGAACGGAAAGTGAGAGGGGATGAGGAAGGGCATGAAGGGTAAGATCAAGTACAGGGAGGGACAGGAGAGATGGCCAGATGGCCATGAGAATGAATGAAAATCTTCAGCTGACAGGAGTAGGGGGTATGGGGCATCTCCAGGACTAGACAGAGACATGGGGTAAGGGAGGAACCCAGGGATCAATGGAGGTGACCTTAGCTGTGACTAAGCATTGGGAATATGGAACTTGAAGTGGCCACCTCCTGTAGCCAGGCAGGAATCCTAGTAGAGAGATAGGAACACCATCCCATTTGCAAAATTTTTGACCCAAAATTTGTCCTGTCTACAAGAAATTCAGTTAGGGGATAAAACAGAAATGGCCAACCAATAACTGACCCAACTTGAGGTCCATCCCATGGATAAACACCAATCCCCGACACTACTAATGACACTACTGTTGTACTTGCAGAAGGCAGTTTAGCATGGCTTTCCTCTAAGAGGCTCCACCCAGCAGCTGACCCAGACAGATGCAGACATCCACAGCCAGACAGTGGATAGGGACTCTTATAGAAGAGATGGGGTAAGGACTGAGGGTACTGAAGGGGATAGGAACCTCACAGGAAGACCAACAGAGTCAACTAACTGGACCCTTGAGGTTCTCAGAGACTAACCCACCAACCAAGGAGCATACACAGGCTGGATATAGGCTTCTCCACACATATGTAGCAGATGTAAAGCTGGGTCTTCGTGTGGATTCCAAACAACTGGAGTGGGGTCTATCCAAAAGCTGTTGCCAGTCTGTGGGATCTTCTAATTGGGCTGCCTTGTCTGGCCTTAGTGGAAGAAGATTTGCCCTGCAGAGTCTTGCTGTGCAGGGTTGGGGTATACCCATGGCAGGCCTCCACCCTCTGAGAGGAGAAGAGGAAGGGGGATAAGGAGGGAATGGGGATGGGTTATGAGAGGGAATGATTTGAAGTGGGAGCAGCCGTTGGGGTATAAAATGAATACAACAAACTCAGGAATAAATAAATCTCTCTCGCATGCACGCACACACACACACACACACACACACACACACACACACACACACACACACACACACTGAGTTGCCTGTAGGTAGATATTTATCAGCATAGGTCATTATCATACTACAATCACAGGTGCTACTCTATCAGTACTTTCATAGCTCAAATATACCCTTAGTTTATGCCTAGTGTACTTAAGTCCATCCTTGCCCTCTACGGGTAGGTTATGACCTAAGGCTGGTAGTAATACAAATTATTTAAGCACAGGGATGTTGTATCTAATATATTTAAGAAATTGCAAATTGGGTTGGAGATGTAGTTCAATTCACAGAGTGTTTGCCTAGCCAACATGAACCCTGGTTAAATCCCCAGCACCAAATGCCTGTAATCCCAGCATGTTAGAGGTATAGGAGGCTAGGTCAGAAGCTTAAGTTCGCCTTTTGCTGCATAGTGAATTTGAGGCCAGCCTGGGGTCATAATAATTTATCTCAAAGAAGAAAGAACCAGGGGGTAGGGGTGTAAAAAGAGAAAAATGAATACAGCAAAATACAGATTACTTGAGATCCTTTTATTGTAAATATTTTTGTATGTTAATATGAAATATGACCATCCAAATGGGGAGCCCTTTTCATGGTTTCATGACCATCTTAGTTTAGGTTTCTATTGCTGCGAAGAGACACTATGACCCCTGCAATTATTATAAAGGAAAGCATTTAATTGGGGCTGGCTTATAGTTCAGAAGTTTATCCCACTTCAGTAGGCTAAGGATCAGCACACAAGAAGGCATGGTTCAGAAGAAGGAGCTATATGTTCTACATCTGGATTGCAGGCAGCAGGAATAGAGGAAGACTCTTGCCTGGCTTGAGCATCCGAAACCTCAAAGCCTAGACACAGTGACTTTCTTCTTTCATCAAACAAGGCTACATCCCCTAATATTGTCATTTATAGGACCCTATGGGATCCATTGTCATTCAAACCATCATAAAGACCTTAACTCATCAATAAACAATTTGAGCTAGTGCACTATAGAATCTGTTAATTTAACACTTCTGATAATGGCCCTCTTTCATTCTTAGCATTATATAGGCTTAGTGGGTTATATTTAAGAATATTCATATATACATATATGCAAGCAATCAGAATGACAAAAGACTCCATGAATTTGAAAGAGAGCAAGGAGGGGTGTGTGGGAGGGCTTGGAGAGGAATAAAAGGGGAGAAATGTAATTTTATTATAATCCCCAAAATAAAAAAGTGAAAGGAAATGTTCTGCATGTGATTTTTCTCAAACATAACCTCTTTAGACATATGAAGCCCAGAGCTATATGTGTATGTATCCATGCCCTCCAAATACCCTGTGCTTCTCATAATGTGCCCTTTTTAATGTTATTTCCCTGTACTGGGAAATAAAAAAAAGAAAAAGTTTCAAATATTTCATTTAATTGAATATTTGTCTCCTGAATTTGTTTTCGTAAAAAAAAATTACCATTTTTCTGCATTTTAGTGGAAATTTGTAAGGAGTCATTGATTTTAGGGAAATAGACTTTTGTCAAAGGACTGCTGATTTATAATTTATACAAGGTATAAATTTCAAACAAGTGACTTACAAATGACTTACAGATACATTTTAGAGAGCTTCATCAATAAACTTGAGTCTGACTAATATTTCCGAATCTTAACAGATTAAGCCATTACCAATGATTAAACACCTCCGCTGGCATTATGTTTGGAGTCCATTTACTTAGGCAGCTCCCTTGTCCTGAATAGTAGATATTCTAGAGCTTTAGCTGCAGTGAGACACTTAAATGAAGATGAGAAGTTACCAAGGACAGTTATTTTCTCCCTTGCCCAACCTTCCCTTATAATTTTCATTTGGATTCTCAGTACTGTCAATTTAGGGCCAACCCTCCAAATTTCATAAATACACCTCTAAGAATAATATTTTATTAATTCTATCTGTCTTAGTTACTACTCTATTGCTGTGAGTAGAGACCATAATAAGACAGGTATTATAAAAAGAAAGCATTTAACTGGAAGCTTGCTTGTGGTTTTGGAAAGTTAGACTATTATCATGGTAGGGAATGTGGGATCATGGAGACAAATTCTGGAGCAGTAGATAAAAGCTATATTGTGATCTGTAAGAAGAGAGTTAATCTGGTCTTGGCATAGGCTTTTGGAACCTCAATGACAAACTTGGAGTGGCATTATTAGAAGGCGTGGCCTTATTGAGTAGGTGTGTCACTGTGGGCATGGGCTTTAATACCCCAGTCCTAGCTGCCTGGAAGTTGGTCTCCTCCCAGATGAAGATGTGGAATTCTTAGATCCTTATGCACCATGCCTACCTGGATGCTGCCATGCTCCTGCCTTGATGATAATTGATTGAACCTCTGAATCTGTAAGCAAGTCCCAACTAAATGTTCTTTTTAAGAGTTGACTTAGTCGGTTGGGGATTTAGCTCAGTGGTAGAGCGCTTGCCTAGGAAGCGTAAGGCCCTGGGTTCGGTCCCCAGCTCAAAAAAAAAAAGAACCAAAAAAAAAAAAAAAAAAAAAAAAGAGTTGACTTAGTCATGGTGTCTTCACAGCAGTAAAACTCTAAGATACCAGGCCCCAGAGCTTGCATTTGTTCCCGAGAGCTACCTGCATGCTTCTCATTCGAAGTCTGCCTTAAATCAGCAATGTTATAAATATTTTCATGAAGGAAATTTACAAATGTTGTATATTATTTCATTTTTTTAATTTGGTGAGCTGGCATGACAGCAGGTCTGAAATATTGTGTACTTACATTATTACATTTTGTGATGTTGTGTAAGTTAAATTACTGAGCCTTTTACTTAAGAGAAAGATACTGCTATCCCACGGGGACTTCCATTCTTCTGCCACCTCTCCTCCCACCTTAATCAGAACTGAGACTTCTGAACCATACAGGTAAGCTTCTCATCTGCCTTGTTCTCTAGGCTCTCTGGTCAAAGCCAAGCTGAGCAGCTTGTTTCCCAGGGGAACCTCCACTCTCCTGCCACCTCTCCTCTGCCAACCTTCACTGAACCTGAAATTCTTGAATCATATAGATCATCAGGTCCTGAACCATACAGCCCAGGATACTCATCAGACCTGCTATACCAGAACATTGAGATCAACCCCCTCACAATACCTACCAACAGGGACAAAGCCATTGAGATGGCTACAGGTCCTCAAAAGAACACAATCAACAAAAGCCAGGGCAACATCATACCTTCAGAGCACAACAACTGTACAACAGCAAGCCCTGGTTATACTAGCACAACCAAAGCACAAGAAAATGACCTTAAAACCAATCTTATAAAGATGATGGAGGCCTTTAAAAGGGAAATGAATAAATCCCTTACAGAAATACAGGAAGGGAGCTGAGCCTGTGCCACAGCTCTCGGTATCCAAATCCTGCCTGGAGAGAGCTGGTTTCCCAGAAATGGTGACACACCTGAAAACACAAGTGAGACTACCAATTTTGTTTAGAAAGGACCTACTTGGGGCCCTCATGACACAGGACCTGAGGAGAAGTCTGAGACAGGATCCTTCTGGTTTCCATCTGTGCCTAGAGCTGACTCTTTGCCCCAGATCTCTGTACCCATATCCTGCCAGGAGAGAACTGGGCTCCCAGGAGTGCTGACACATGGGGTTACAGAAGGGTCAAGTCACTGTCAAAGACAGCAAGACCACCTATTACAAGAGATAACCAGATGTTGAGAGGAAAGTGCAAGAGCCTAAGCAATAGAAATCAAGGCCAACTGACATCATCAGAACCCAGTCCTCCCACCACAGCAAGTCCTGGATACCCCAACACACAGGAAAAGCAAGACTCAGATTTAAAATCACATCTTGTGATGATGTTAGAGGACTTTCAGAAGGACATAAATAACTTCCTTAAAGAAATACAGGAGAATACAGATAAACAGGTAGAAGCCCTTAAAGAGGAAACACAAAAATCACTTAAAGAATCACAGGAAAACACAACCAAACAGGTAAAGAATTGAACAAAACCATCCAGGATCTAAAAATGGAAACAGAAACAATAAAGAAATCACAAAGGGAGACAACCCTGGAGATAGAAAACCTAGGAAAGAGGTCAGGAGTCATAGGCGCAAGCATCACTAACAGAATACAAGAGATAGAAGAGAGAATCTCAGGGGCAGAAGATATAAAAAACATTGACACAACCATCAAAGAAAAGGCAAAACACAAAATGCTCTTAACCCAAAACATGTAGGAAATCCAGGACACAATGAGAAGACCAAACCTAATGATAATAGGTATAGAAGAGAGCGAAGATTCCCAACTTAAAGGGCCAGTAGATATCATCAACAAAATTATAGAAGAAAATTTCCCTAACCTAAATAAAGAGATACCCATAAAAATACAAGAAGCCTACAGAACTCCAAATAGATTGGACCAGTAAAGGAATTCCTCCTGTCACATAATAGACAAAACACCAAATGCACAAAACAAAGAAAGAATATTAAAAGCAGTAAGGGAAAAATGTCAAGTAACAAATAAAGGCAGACCTATCAGAATTAAACCAGACTTCCCAACAGAGACTATGAAAGCTAGAAGATCATGGATAGATGTCTAAGAGACCATAGAGAACACAAAATTCAGCACAGGCTACTATTTTCAGCCAAATAGTCAATTGCCATAGGTGGAGAAACCAAGATATTCCATGACAAAACTAAATTTACACAATATCGTTCCACAAATCCAACCCTACAAATGAGAAGGTGAAAAAAAGTCAACACAAGGAGGGAAACTACACACTAGAAAAAGCAAGAAAGTAATTCAACTTCAACTTATCCAAAAGAAGATAGATACACAAACATAAGTACACCTCTATCAACAAAAATAACGGAAGCGATAATCATTGATCCCTAATATCTCTCAACATCAGTGGACTCATTTGCTCAATGAAAAGACATAGAATAACAGACTGGATAAGTAAAAAGGATCCAGCATTTTGCTGAATACAGGAAACACAGCTCAGTGACAAAGAGTAAGAGGCTGGAAATTTTTTTTCCAAGCAAATGGCCCCAAGAAACAAGCTGGAGTAGCCATTCTAATGTCTAATAATATCAACTGTCAACCAAAAGGTATCAAAATGATAAGGAAGGATACTTCATACTCATAAAAGGAAACATCCATGAAAATGAACTCTCACTTCTGAATATCTATTCTCCTAAGTGCAAGGGCACATACATTCATAAAAGAAACTTTACTAAAGCTCAAGACACACACTGCACCTCAAAGAATAATAGAGAGACACTTTAACACCCTACTCTCATCAATGGACAGATCGTGGAAACAGAAACACAGTGAAGCTAACAGAAGTTATGGATCAAACAGATTTGATGGAAACCTATAAAATATTTCATCCAAAAACTATATATATATATATATATATATATATATGTATATACCTCGTTCTCAGTGCCTCATGGTACCTTCTCCAAAACTGATCATATGATCAGTCACAAAATAGGCCTCAACAGATACAAGAAGATAGAAATAATCCCATGCATCCTATCAGATCACCATGGCTGGTCTTCAATAACAACAAAAACAAAGAAAGCTCACATATACATGGAAGCAGAAGAACACTATACTCAATGATAACTTGGTCAAGGAAGAAATAATGAGTGAAACTAAAGACATTTTAGAATTTAATGAAAATGAAGGCACAACATACCGAAACACATGGGACACGATTAAAGCAGTGCTAATAGGAAAACTCAGCTCTGGGTGCCTCCGAAAGGAAATTGGAACAAACATGAACTAACAACTTGACAGCACACCTGGAAAGTCTAAAATGAAAAGAAGCAAAAGGAGTAGAAGGCAGGAAATAATCAAACTCAGGGCTGAAATCAACAAAGTAGGATAAAGAAAACTATACAAAGAATCAACAAAACCAACAGCTGGTTCTTAGAGAAAAATCAACAAGATAAATAAACCCTTAGCCAGACTAATCAGAGGACACAGAGAGAATATGCAAATGAACAAAATCAGAAATGAAAAGGGAGACATAACAACAGAAACTGGGTAAATTAAAAAAAAATCATCAAATCCAACTATAAAAGTCTATATCCAAATAACTGGAAAATCTGGAGGAAATGGACAATTTTCTACACAGATACCAGGTACCAAAGATAAATCAAGATCAGATAAACAATGTAAAGAGTCCCAAAACCCCTAAAGAAATAGAAACAGTCATTAAAAGTCTCCCAACCAAAAAAAGTCCCACGACCAGAAGGGTTTAGTGCAGAATTGTATCAGACCTTCATAGAAGACCTCATACCAATACTGTCCAAACTATTCCACAAAACAGAAACAGAAGAAGCACTACCGAATTCCTTCTGTGATTATAATTAGCTTATACCTAAACCACACAAAGACTCAACAAAGAAAGAGAACTTCAGGCCAATTTCCCTTATGAATATTGATGCAAAAATACTCAATAAACTTACTACAAACCAAATCCAAGAACACATCAAAACAGTCACCAACCAAGATCAAAGAGGCTTCATCCCAGGGATGTAGGGATGGTTCAATATATGGAAATCCATCAATGTAATCCACTATGTGAACAAACTCAAAAGAAAAACAAAGCACATGATCATCTCATTAGATACTGAGAAAGCATTTGACAAAATTCATCACCCATTCATGTTAAAAGTCTTGGAAAGATCAGGAACTCAAGGCCCATACCTAAACAGTAAAAGCAATATACAGCAAACCAGTAGCCAACATCAAACTGAATGGAGAGAAATTTGAAGCAATCTCACTAAAATCAGGGACTAAACAAGGCTGCCCACTCTCTCCCTACCTATTACATATAGTACTCAAATTCCTAGACAGAGCAATCAGACAATGAAAGGAGGTCAAAGGAATACAAATTGGAAAGGAAGAAGTCAACATATCACTATTTGCAGATGATATGATAGTATACTTAAGTGACCCAAAAGTTCCACCAGAGAACTACTAAGCCTGATAAACAACTTCAGCAAAGTGGCTGGGTGTAAAATTAACTCAAAGAAATCAGTAGCCTTCCTCTGCTCAAAGGATAAACAGACTGAGAAAGAAATTAGGGAAATGACACCCTTCACAATAATCACAAATAATATAAAATACCTTTGTATGATTCTAATCAAGCAAGTGAAAGATCTGTATGACAAGAACTTCCAGTCTCTGAAGAAAGAAATTGAAGAAGATCTCAGAAGATGGAAAGATCTCCCATGCTCATGGATTGGCAGGATTAATATAGTAAAAATGGCCACCTTTCCAAAAGCGATCTACAGATTCAATGTAATCCCCATCAAAATAACCACTCAATTCTTCACAGAGTTAGAATGAATAATTCACAAATTCATTTGGAATAGCAAAAAACCTGGGATATCAAGGAATTCTCAACAGTAAAAATATTTCTGGGGTAATCAACATCTCTAACCTCAAGCTGTATTAAAGAGTATGTGGTATTGATAGAGACAGGCAGGGAGATCAAGGGAATAGAATTGAAGACCCAGAAATGAGCCCACATACCTATGATCACTTGATCTTTGACAAAGGAGCTGAAGCCATCCAATGGAAAAATGACAGCATTTTCAACAAATGGTGCTAGTTCAACTGGAGGTCAGCATGTAAAAGAATGCAAATAGATCCATTCTTATCTCCTTCTATAAAGCTCAAGTCCAAGTTGATCAAAAAACCACATAAAACCAGATACACTGAAACTAATACAAAAGAAAGTACAGAAGAGCCTCAAACACATGAGCACAGGGGGAAAATTTCCTGATTAGAACACCAATGGCTTATGTGCTAAGATAAAGAATTGACAAATGGGACCTCATAAAATTGCAAAACTTTTCAATCCTACATCCAATAGAGGGCTAATATCCAATACATACTATGAACTCAACAAGTTAGACTGTAGAGAACCAAATAACCTTATTAAAAATGGGGAACAGAGCTAAACAGAATTCTCATCTGAGGAATCTTGAATGGCTGAGAAACACCTAAAGAAATGTTCAACATCCTTAGTTATCAGGGAAATGCAAATCAAAACAACCCTGAGATTCCACCTCACATCAGTCAGAATGGCTAAAATTAGAAAGTCAGGTGACAGCATTTGCGGGCAAGGATGTGGAGAAAGATAAACACTCCTTCATTGTTGGTGGTACAAACACTGGAAATCAGCCTGGAGGTTCCTCAGAAAATTGGACATAGTACTACCTGAGGGCCCAGCTATACCACTCCTGGGCATATACCCAAATGATGCTCCAACATATAACAAGGACACATGGTCCACTATGTTCATAGCAGACTTATTTATAGTAGCCAGAACCTGGAAAAAAACAGATATTCTTCAACAGAGGAATGGATGCAGAAAATGTGGTACATAATGGAGTACTACAAACCTATTAAAAACAATGACTTGATGAAATTCTTAAGCCAATGTATCAAACTAGAAAATATCATACTGGGTAAGGTAACCCTATCACAAAAACACATATGTAATGCACTCACTGATAAGAGGATATTAGCCCAAGAGCTTGGAATACTCAAGATACAATTTATGGAGCACATGAAGCTCAAGAAGTAGGAAGACCAAAGTCTGTATGCTTCTTAGAAAGGTGAACAGAATTCTCATAGGAGGAAATATGGAGACAAAGTGTGGAGCAGAGACCGAAGGAAAGTCCAGAGACTGCCCCACCTGGGGATTCATCCTATATATAAACACTAAGCCCAAACATTATTGCAGATACCAAGAATTGCATGCTGACAGGAGCCTGATATAGCTGTCTCCTAAGATGCTTTGACAGAGCCTGACAAATACAGAGGCAGATGCTCACAGCCAACCATTGTACCAGGGTCCCCATTGGAGGAATTAGTGAAAGGCCTGAGGGAGCTTAAGGGGTTTGCAAACCCATAAGAAGAACAATAATTTCAACAAACCAAACCCCCAAGATCTCCCAGGGACTAAACTATCATCCCAAGAGTACATAGGGATGGACCTATGGCTCCATCAGCGTTTGTAGCAGAGGATGCCCTTTTTGTGCATCAATGGGAGGAGAGACCCTTGGTCCTGTGAAGGCTCGATGCCCCAGTGTAGAACAAATGATTATTGTAATTTTAAATTGCTGGTCTTGAGGTAGTTTATTCCCAAAAGTTAGATATATAAAATAGTGGCTAATCTTAAGATATTGAGAAGGCTAGGCTGATTCCATGACAGACTTCAAATTGGTAGTTAAGGAGACCAGGTCTAAGAACTGAACAAATCCAGGAAAGTCTAGGCAAATCAATTACTAATAGAAAAAAACCAAGGCTTCAGCCTTCCTGCCCCAGTAATGGGTGCAGAATGCCTAGAGATAGAGTAAAATAAAGCTCATCTACCCTGGAATTCCAATTTGCTTTAAAAACGAGCCTGTGATGAGTCTGTGAGTTCACTTGTTTGTCTCTCTAATTTGGTAATGGGAGACCCCAGCATGCTGAAATACAACAGAATAAAACACTCTGTGTTTGTGTACTACTTGAGTCCAGACTATCATTCTTTGGTGAATCAGGGACCCTTACAATCTAGCTTCTTTTCTATATTCTAACTAAAGAAATGGGTGACTTACACGTGTTTTCATTGTAAGTAAATGTTAAATTTTGGCTAAAATTCAAGCATCTACCTCCTACAAGGACCTCCTCTTTAGACTGTTCATTATTAGCTGGATTTTCAGTAAAAATATAAACATTGATTTCATATATGCCCTGTTTGGGGGTTATCGTTTTCCTTATGGACAGTCTACGATGATACACATGAGCTGCCTTAACAGGAAACATGGGATGGTAGATGAATTATTGGAAATTGTGACACAAAAAGGGGGCTGTCTTCTAATCTGGGATCATTGCATTGGGGCTATCTAGAGAAACAAACAAGATGGTCACATACATGATATGCGTTACCTCTGCTCAGAGAGGTGGCTCAGATGATTACAGAGGCAAGTTCAAAATCTGCAGCCTAGGCTGTCAAGTGGTAAAACCAGGGATGAGCTAATATCACAGTCTAAGCTCCAAATCCGGATTTGTTTCTTGGCTCACAGAGGTCAACCTTTTGCTCTATTCAAGCTTCGACTAATTGGATGAAGATTATCCACATTGTGAAGCAAGTCAGCCTTGCTCAAAGTTTTCTGATTTAAATGTTACTCCCAATCTTAAACACCCAGAATAATCTCTAACCAGGTTTCTAAGTTCCATTGCCTACTCAAAGAGAACATGAAGTTTCTGTCATGTGACCGTGGTCATACAGTACCTCTGGGAACTGGGACTAGTCTAGTGTTTTTGGAGAGATTGTTTTTTTTAATTTTTTGTTCATAAATGTGGTATCTTTACAGCTATGTGTGTGCTTAGATGGGATAAAATATGTAAGACATCCAGTCAAAAGATGCACACCTCTACCAATTCCTTGGTGATGCTGGGCTTTCAGAAACATGAAAGTGATGCTGAGTTTTACAGATTCTATTCAAGGTGGGAATCTGCACGGTTAGGGATCTCCTTCTCTTGCTTCATGAGGCTCTTTTCTGATGGAGAAAACTCTCTCTAGGAACCCCCAAGTGCACAGATTGTATTACAATGCAATCTCACTTTGATCTCACGGCAGAAAATAGGCTCAATAACACAACTGCAAAAATCATTTGTTCCTCTTTGAATGAATCTAAAAAGAAAGGAGAAAAAAAAAAGCCACTTAACTCATTCAAATTGCTTTCCACTCTAAGATGTGTGTGACCACAAATCTTTGGCTCTCTCGGTTGCCTGCTGTCCTGAGTGTCTTGTCTCTCAGTCACTTTTTCACTTGCTGAAACTCTTCTTCCACTAAGCAAATCTCATGTAGTCTACCTTCTGTTTCTAGTCTGGGCCACAGCAGCTCCTCTTATAGCTCAATGGCATCCTCTATGCACAAGCTGGGACTACTAGTTGGTAGAATTGAAAACATAAAAGGTTAATGTTTTATCCCATTAAAAAAGTGAAAATTCACAAGAACTCTGGCAAGATGAAGGGACCCACAGAAATTTAACTTAACACCATGAGTGTTGTATATGTGCATAAAAATGTGTATGTGTGTGCATGTGTTTGTGTATGCATGTATATGTGTGTCTGTGAGCCTGTGGAATGTGTGTGTGCAAGCATGTGAGCATGTGCATGTGTGCATATGCCTGCATGTGTGTATGTGTGGGGAAATGAGTGTATATATATGTGTGCATATGTACATGTTTACCCATAAGTGTGTGCAGTATATGTGTATATACATGTATATTTAAGTGTGTGTTACTATGGCATATTAATGTGCATATTTGTATACATGTGTATATGTTATATATGTGTGTATGGGCACAAGGGTTTATACACAGTGTGTGGTTGCATGTGTGTGCATGTACATGTATATGCATATGTACATGAGTTTTCATGTGTGTGGTGAATATGGATTTGTGCCTGTGGTATGCATGTGTGTGTCTGTGTGTGTATATAAATACATTTATTGTGTATGCATGTGTGTGCCTATGTGTGTGCATGTCTGCACATATACGTGTATGTACACATTTATATGTTTGTGCAAATGTGAGGTTTATAGTGTGACTATGCATGTATATGTGTGTATGTGTATGAGTGTGTGCATGTGCATGTGTATGTGTGTTGGGGTAGGGGAGGTAAAGGAATGGAACTCTTGCATATAGACAGGAAGGAAACAGAATACAAAACAAACAAAAAATTATCATTTAAAAATCTCTCTTAAAATTGAACCCCCTGCGAGCCTAGAGAACTAAGAGCTGCTGTCTCTGTGGAAAATTGTGGGAGGCAGCACTGCCACAGAGGAGACATAAAATTTACATTTTATTTAAATGTAAGAGGGCAGGCTTAGAGCTGCTGCAAAAATCTTTATTATTGGGAGAACACATTTTTTACTGAATAGGATGCCTGCTGGATTTATAGGCTGCGTGTAGTCAAACCGTTCACTCGCTGAGCCAAACAAAGGGTCACAGGGAATGTTATAGCCTCAGTCTCATCCTGAGCCCTCAGCGCCATGTGCTCTGGATTTCCTACAGCTCCAGATAGACAGTGTCTTCCAAGGCATCCTCCATGAGCAGCAAGAAATGTGTAATAAAAACAAATTAGCATAAGCCTCTAAATATTGCATAAATAATGCCAGTTGGTTCTGAACCCGTCTCTCAAGGGAGAAGCTCAGGAATATCATTAACATTAGTCATTTTCCCCTTGCTGTGATGGGTACCTGACAGAAGCAATGGAGGAAGGCCTTCTGCTTTACCTTTTAAGACATTTCTGAGTCACAATGGGGAAGACTTGCTGGACCTGCTGACAGCAGCAGGGAGTACATTTGTTCAAATGGAGACAGACAGGAAGCACAGACAGTGCAAGCAGAAGTAGTGGAAAGTGTAACCTTAAAGACTCCTGCTCCACAGTCTCCAAAAAAGTGCCTCAGGCTGGGGACCAAGCATGAATATGAGCCTGCCTGGGGTGCTTTTGTTTCAAATTATGATGTTTAGTATCTTCAGCTTTCAGAGAGGGAAAAAATGCCATGCTCAAGTCAAACCATACTAGTATCAGAATGTAAAAGCCCTCTGCGTTTGTTGCTCTTGTTGTAATTTAGAAATGGGGGAGGGGTTTTGAAAGGAGGCAGTTATTGCAAGACCTAGCTCTACATGAAGAAAGACAAACCGGGCCATCCCTCAGATCTTACTGTGTGCCTGCCGTCCACGATTTCACAGCACTTCTGGTTTTACATGGCGTTTGATGACTTTATAATAACCATGGGAACACCTTTCATAACACACATTCACCTAGTTGTAAGCCTTTAGTTCTTGATAATACCCAATATTGGAGAATAAGAGATAATAACGGCTATCACACAAATCTAAGAGGAATGTAAAGGACATGATTGCACTAGTGTCAAACTTAGTGTGTTGTTTGATTTCTTTTGCTGTGGTAAAGGCCACGATCAAAAGCAACTCGGGAAGGAAAACATTTATGATACCTTCTATGCTGAAATAAAATGAAGGGAAGTCCAGGTAAGAAATCAAAGAACCTAGAAGCAGGAACTGCAGCAGAAACAAGGGAGCAACACTATTTACTGACTTCCTCTTCCTGGCTTTCTCAGTTAACTTTCTCATAATAACCCAGGAGCTCATCTCCCCAAGGATGGCGCCATCCACAATGGGGTCTGCCCTCCCTCTGTCCCTCATCAATTATTAATCAATAAAGTGCTCCCATGGACTTACCTTCAGACTAGTTTTATGGAAGCAGTTTTTTCAACTGAAGTTCTCTATTCTGAGACCACCCTAATTTATGCCAAGTTGACAAAACCCTGACTATCACACTTGGAAAAATAAAATAGATTGAATATGCATAATATTATGGCCTAGCAGTTTTGCTTCAAAGTGCTTTCTCAGAAAAAATACAGCCATGTATGTATGCAGTGGTGTTTATAGGAGTATTCACTATTGGTGTTCCTAAAATTGCAATAAACCTATAATCATTCATTTACTGATTTGTCTTTCAGGCACCTATGTATGTACTCATGTCTCTGTTTCTATGTATACATATATATGCTAAGTCAGACAGTATTCTAGGCACTAGAAAACCACCAGTGAGCAAAGTTAAATTTTGCTCTTTATTTGTGTTTTGAAATAAGGAAGGATTTTAAAGAATCAAATAGATATGTTGGTTTAGAAACCAAAAGTTCTGTGACACAAGATTCAGAAGCATCAAGTGTGAAGGCATTAAAGTTAGAGAAGGGCAACTTTTACTCAAGTCCTCTTGTACTATAGATCAGCGTTTTGGCAGACAGTGGCTCCCAGTGTGTGGCCGGAATAAGTACAAAAGGACTACGAGAATGCATGTTGGGGTGAACATGGGGAGAATGCTCAATGTCAGGCAGTAAATACCCAGAAAAGGGGACCCTGATGGGGAAATGGACTTGAACCTAGTGGAATCCAGATATATAGGAATTATCCAGAGATCAAGAAGTAGGCAGAATAAAAATAATCAAAGATAAATAGATTTTATTCATGGAAGCAGGCACTTCCTTGGGAAAACATTTGAGTCAGCTCAATAGTCAATACAAGATACAGAAAAGTGTCACCTAAACCTAAATAATTTTAGAAATCGATCTACGGTGTCAATTTTAATTGATATTTAATAAGTACTTAAAATGTATTTACTTGTTATGCTGATTCATGTATTTCATTATTCACAAGAAATTAATTTTTGCAGGGCATTGCTAATGCGAGCCTTAGTACCCTGATTTACAGATTGAGTTTAAGAAGCTTGACATATGTAAACAGCATAAGCAACAAATACAGATTTGGATCGGTTTTTCACATTCATAGCTTCCTGTTCCTTCTACTGAAGGTCTGGAGACAGAATAAATAAAGAGAAAGAGAAAAAAGGAAAGGACATGAGTGTTCTTTAGTATCGTGGGGGAGAATGTTTACTGTGATAAAAGGGAGAGGATACCCAAAGGCAGAGACATCTGTAAGAGGCCATTGTGGACATTGACCTGATTCATGTGATGAGAGATGAGAGAAGGGAGATTCAAGGAAAGGGAACCAAGTGCAGCAACCAAGAGAACAAAAGATAAAAGAGGGATGGGCCACCAAAATGTCTGGAGTATATTGAGAAGAGCCTCTAATAGAAGGGCAGCCTAACCCCTGAGCTGGAGGATCCAGGGTGGAGGAAGGGGTATGCTAGTCATACTTGTAATGGGTAGGGACTGAGGGATACTGGGAGAACCCGGTGGCTAGGTCTGCTTTGATATGTTAAATAGAGACCTCAGCCTTTGTCCCAGGGATTGAGACTGATCTTCCTTGGCACCATAGAACATGATAAAAACTCAAATAATTGCCATTTGAATAACATACTTCTTGTCTCCTCCAGATCATGTACAGAGCTCATGTCTTTGGCTGAAGTTGTTAGATGATGTGCTGCTGTTTTAAAACAGAGAAGTAAACTTAGAGTTAAAAACAGTATTCTCAAGGCTACAAGTGTGAGAATGGGCACATTCTTGACTATCTTCCTTTATATGCGCTTTCTTGAAGATTAAGAGACTTTACAAGAGGTGTGTGAAGGAGGACATCAGCCCCTAATCTACACCATCCCCAATATGGGGCAGGGAGAATGAGAAGGAAGATGGGTATATTTTGACATACTTATCTCAAAAAGTTGGTAGCAACTGTCTGGTAAATAAATCTAAGATTCTTGAGAAGTGTTAGCACCACACCAACTGATGAAAAGCTTTAGAAACATTCAAGACTCCTGAAGGGTGAAGAGTCTATTCCTTTGAAATAGAAGTCAGTTTGGTTCCAACAGCAACCCACTCAGTCCCTTGTATCACAAATCTCTCTCAAACACCTCTTTACACTTTTTTCACGGTTAGATGGTTAGATTTTATCCAAACCACATTTCCTGTTTCTTGGCTAGTCTTTTTGTTATTCGCTCATGGCGTCTCTTTTTAGGAGGTAACAAACAGCTGGAGATCTGCTACCCAGGCAACCAGGTACCATTTTGTTCTGGTCCGGTTTACCTGGAACTTCTCTGTGTTTAGAAGGATTCTTGAAGGGCTCTTGATTCACTGCACTCTTGATCTTACAAGAAATAATGAAGGTTTTTTTTTTCTTTTCTGTCCACCACACTACAGTTATTTTTATCACCATACCATATTTCTTATAGTTTCTAATATTGTATATTGTTACTTTCAATCTTAATATCAAATATATTTGTTAGTATAATGCATTTAAATAGAAAATCTTACATAATCTCCTATCAT
The DNA here is from genome assembly GCF_011064425.1 of Rattus rattus. NCBI lineage: Eukaryota > Metazoa > Chordata > Mammalia > Rodentia > Muridae > Rattus > Rattus rattus. The sequence continues at coordinate 234,813,517 of NC_046154.1, read as the reverse complement.
TCGTAGGATTGAAGACATCCAATTGCATATTACCAGTTTACTGCTTCAATTCAAAACTGTAATGCATTATATTCCCTAATTCTGAAACAATTCATTGTTATAAAGCCACAACTCTCCATTTTGTATTTGTATTTGCAAATACATCATTAAAAATCTTCAGCAGATTGTGTCTTAATAATTTATAAAGAATATCAGATTCAGAGAGATCAGAGGTCTATAATTAGTCCATTCACTTCTTTTTTAATTATTATTTTACTTATTCACTCTACATTCCACTCACTGACCTCTTCCAGTCACCCCTCTCACAATTCTTCCTCCTATTCCCTCTCCCCTTCTCCTTTGAGCAGGACGAACCCCCCTTGGTATCCATCCCCCACCATGGTATATCAAGTCTTTGTGAGGTTAGGCACATCCTCTCCCACTGAGGCCAGATGAAGCAGCCCAGCTATAAGAACATATCCCATGTACAGGCAACAGCTTTTGGGACAGTCCAAGTGCCAGTTTTTTGGTATGTAGTCCATTTACTTCTTTAGTAATTTAGAATATAAACTCATCCTTGTTAAGGATCAGTTCAGTCAAAACCACCCAGACTCAGAATCAAAAATCAATATAACAGTCGTAGTATTTTTCTGACTAGAGTTCAAGTTTACATACACCTGGAAGCAAATTAAGATTATGTGTCTTGAAAGAAGACATCAGGACTTAGTCTCAAGTAATAGCTGTACTAGATATTTTCTGATCTTGCTGGCATTGTCTAGAATAAAGTGGCATAAAGCTTCAAAGTAGTTCCGAGTTGTTTATTTAAGGCTTGTTTCAATTAGAACTAGATATGTATCTTTAAAAAATGGAAGGACCCATGTGTGGTGTTGGTGACTTATGATTTCCAAATATGGGCATCAGTGAAAGGAAGGACTGCCTGTTGAATTTTGGGTCTCAAGATCTGATCATCGTGATTACTTTTGACCATAGAAAAGAAAAGAAAAAAGAAAAGAAAAAAACCTCCTAGATATGTCTTATTGTTTGATGTAAAATGTCTCCCACAGATTCACAGGTTTAAAGTCTTGGTCTGTAGCCAGCGACAGTGATTTGGGAGGTTATCAAACCTTTGGAAAGTTGAGTCAAGCTGCAGGACCAGGACCTCAAAGAGTAGGTCTAAAGTTACCTATGAGACAAATCTCCAGGATTACCCCTGAAGGATTATTTATATTAGGTTAGCTTTTGGGCATGACTGAGAGAGACTATCTTAATTATGTTAACTGAGGTAGAAAATCCATCTTAAATATAGGCAACAGCATTGTTCCCTGGTCTGGAGTCTTGAACAGAATAAAAAGAAGTGAGCTGAGCATTTAAGACCCAATTCCTGTTAGTTCCTAAGTGTAGTAATGATTCAACCAACTACCTTAGCTTTCTGATACCATGATTTCCCTGCCATCAAGAACAACTGCTTGGAACTGTAACCAGAAATAAATCCTCTCTTCTTTAGGTCCCCCCCCCCAGAAATTTTCTAAGAGCGAGGAAGAAACATAGTTAAAATGAATCTCAAGCCATTTCCTTCCTTGCTTTATGTTTCTACTGTCAGGCAGAGCTGCTGCTGCCAGGACTTCCCCACCACCCTCTCCCCCATGATGGACTGTGTCCCTTTCAAACTGAGTTAGAATAAATCCTTTCCTTTGGAAAGTTGCTCTGTCAGTGTTCTTTCACAAAAATGAAAAGGTAAGTAATGTAGTCAGCAGTCTGTCATCTCTTGTCCTTTGACATCACAGTTATGAAATTAAACATGTTTTCAAACAGGAGCACTATCTGGAAAAGTCTGACCTTGACATCATAGTCATGAAAAGAAACATAGTTTCAAAGATGAGCACTATCTGGGAAAGGCTATACATTTAGTAGCCATGGTAGTTAGTTAGCACACCTATTTTAAACTTGGTTGCTTAATAAGTTATAATTCTATAAACCCAGCAAAAATCACCACCAGGATAAGGAAGGGCTGGTGTTATGACTATTTAATTAGACTACAGACTATTTCAGCTAACAAGCTTCTTTAAGCTATTCCCCCCGGAAGTCACCCAACAGCAAATAGAAACTTCCAATATACACCCAGTTTTATATGAGTAATCAAAAGTCCATCATGAACTTCAAATCTCTCAGCCCTGTGCAAAACTTACCAATCCCTAAATGTCATTCCCAAATGTAAGAGATCCCTGCTTTCCTGGTAAATATTTTATGTGAATGAACACAACTCCCAAGTAATCCTGTAGGTAAACTTTTGTGTTGGGTTGTTCTACTGGATTTTGATCATGTAGGAGCTCCAAGATAGATCATTGCAAACTTCTGGGAACCTTTGGTTTTCACATATAGAAATTTCATTTTCCCCTCAACAGTAAATTAAATTATCAACTATTACATTGGTTTTTCATTAATGACCTCTTTTTGTTAGTCTGAGACTTGTACCTAAGACATACATTCTATAACTTTAGTGTTATTTTATACCTTTCATTTTGAAGATCTGCCATTCTATAAATTCATCTCCCTTCTCATTAATATGCATATTCATCATTCGCTTTAAGTGAGGAATATTATTGTATTTTATCAGGTCTGTCTAGCAATGTGAAGTATAACATCCAAATGTACATATATGTATGAATATGATTTGAGTGATGACTTGGGTTGTTTGATCTGGATTGGCTTCCTATGGAAGAGCATGTTTCCATAATAACAATGATGGCATGGACTTGAGTTTCAAATAAATACAGTTCCAAGTACGTGCAGCCTCCAGTGTATATTGCCATCCCAAGAAAGATAATCACTTAGCTTGGTTCACAGTCCAATGTTCTCTAAACTGATATGATGGGTTGCACTGTCCATTCCTGGGCTGTTTAGTTGAGGAATATTGAACATGTTCATAAGTGCACACTTGGCCCATTGTGAAGAACATTTCCATGAGTGCTCAATAGAGAAACCCCAATTGCATCCTGAATAAACAGTGTCTTTTGTTTATCTTGGCACATGATTAATTTATTTTCACTTTGAATAATAATTACAATTATGTGAAATGTTCCATATGCTGAAATCTAGAAGAGTTTTAGAATGTAAGGGGAGTAGAAAAGAAAACACTCAATAATTTTGAACTTGTTTGTTGACTTGAAATGAAACTGCTGACTCCAAGAAAACAAGATGCTCTTGTCCACTCCTATTGGATTGGAGGACGCTCCTGTCTATATGTGTTGGATTGGTGACCCATGATTCCTCATCCACTAGTTGCTGTATTCTCACAGCATCTTAACTGCTTTTGTTACTTCTTCTGAGCCCCTAAATGAGGGACAGATGATCACACAGCAAAGATCTTCCAAATTCCTAAATCAGAAGGAAACGCATAAGAGGATTTAAATCTTATTCTAGAAAAGTTGTGAGCTACAGTTATCTTTTTCTAAAACTGTAAAAGATATATAAGAATTGCCTATAAAATTCGGGGCTTTATTAAATTTTTATCTTAAGTAGAGTGCTTGTAATTTGTTTACTAAATTGTTATGTTTTAAAACACTTTTTAAAAGAGTAGCAGTGAGAGAAACAAACAGGATAGAATTTAAATCTGCTAGTGGGGAGAATTTTTCAAGTAGCTTTGAAAGGGCAACAAAATATATAAGAAGAGATATGTTATATAAAGGCCATTTAAGAATCCTTTCCTGAAGAGTGGACTAGCCAAGAATTCAAAATAGCCGAATACAGACAAATCAAGAGTATTATCACAATAGACTTTATGGATCTCTCAAGCAGTATTTGGAATGGGCATGGCACTTTAAGGTAATGAAAGCTTTTTGTCTCTTTTGAGAAATTAGCTCAGACTTGCACACGTAAACTTTATTTGAAAAAGAAATGAAGTGTGGGTTGTAGGTAGAGGCTACTGCTTTATAGATGGAATCTAATGCACAAAGGCCTGGATTTGATCTCTAAAAGAAAAATAAAAGTTTTAATTTTTATTGAAATACTCTAATCCAGGATATTCTTAATATATTACAGAATTTTTGTTCTATTTTTTATTTTTGAGATATTAATGTATAATCTCAAAATAATAATAATTGTTCAACATTTCTCTCTTCTCTTTCCTCTTTTAAACCCTCTCTTATACCCTATCTGTTCTTCCTCAAATTCACGGCCTTCCTTTTCACTAAATTTTATTGTATGCATATTGACACATATATGTATCCTTAAAAGCCACCTGTTTGGTTTATATAATATTTCTTGTGTGTGTGATTTTTATTGGGAGAAGATCTACTAAAAATTATGGAAAAACTTTCCAGATACTAGCTCATTGATGCTTATCTAGGCATAAATATTCTGCATTCATATATATATGATAATTAATGAAATTATTTTACACTAATCCATGAATCTTCATGGAGAAAACACCATAAATGGAGAATGAACAGGTAAAGATGAACTCATGTCATCAGAGGGTCTTCTAGGATTTCTGTAAATTTTCCTGTTTGCGTTTTGCAATGCTGTAGGGATGCCAGCTCATAGCCCAAGGGTCACACATGCCCAAGAATAGCTACCAATATTGTGTAAAATAAAATCATAAACTTAGAATATTGTGATTTTCTTTTTGTAACTCAGTCATTCAATTCTTGAGTGTAAATTTTGTAGGTGGAGTCATGTTATAATGTCTAATGTCAGACACACTTGCTAGTGCTGTGACAACATAATATCCCCATGAACTGCTGTTGACTGTATAGTGTGCTTTGACCAGGTGTAAAAGGTTTATTTTCTTCTTAGCCTTGGAGTAATTTCACCGCCAAATTTGATCCCTAATTGTCTTCAGATCTTATTACCTTTAAATCTCCATTGCTAATGAAGAACAGCCAATGTTTGTGTCAGTCAACTGTCTATGAAACACCTACCCTGTCCTTCCTTCCATCCACAGTGTAAGATATTGACAGAGAAATTTTCTCAGAAGCTTGTTCCTCAGCACATCTGAAGGAAAACCTACAGTCAGACACAGAACCATCCAGTGCTTCCTAGTGGATTTTATACAATTTCTTTCTGCTACAGTTATAAACATATGCTAATAATTGTGTGTTTATTTTGCAGAACACTCTATTCTTAAAATTCATGTTGTTCACAGTTGCTAAAACAAAGTCATTAAACTTGAATGACAGGTATTGGTGAATTATATTTTTCCCCTTAATGTGACGCTCACTCTTGTCATTGGCATTAAACTCTGCAAAGATTGAAAGGCCCCATGGCAAATGTATTTGCATCAATCATGATCTCTTGTGGAATCTGCTGTGAATAATTAGTCAATTGCTTATATATCTGAAATAACCATCATACCTGTGTACATAGTTTTACTCAGTATGGTTTGAATCACATTTGTTCTTCTAAAAAGGTGTTAATGAATGTTGAATTAGGAATGCTCCAAGTTTAGTGTATGATAAACTTCTTACCCCTAATTGTAGCTTTCAGTCTGTGTTAAACTTGTTTAAATGGACTTTTATTTTGCCTTATAGGTGCCAGTTTTCTAGAGTCATAAATTCTCCTTTGTATTCACTTCCAATGATTCAATAACCTAGCAATAGAAATGGAAGAAAATTATTCTTATCACAATGGAAGTAGCACCTTTGTAAGTAAAACCTCATTAAGAATAATAACAGTTCACACAGCTGCTCCTTGATGTACCAGAGGATGATGACCTAAAAGAATCGACTTTGGTTTATCATGAGATTATGCCTTGATAAGGTCATTTTTGTTGAAAGCATTATGAGTAGAATCTCTGTTCCATGCAGCTAACCTTCCCAATATTATAATGGAGTAGTATAATACAATATAATATAATGTAATAAAATATAATATCAATATGGGGTCATTTTTCCCCATAGTCAGGGATGGCAGGCTGCTGCAGTACGATGACAATGCATGGGCTTTACTGGGCAAAGTAGTTTTGTTTGTATTGTTTTTTAATCATTGTAAAATGGAAGGTCATGAGGGGAAATATAAATCTAAGTGTATACCGAGGTCTCTCGTACAGCTTTGGCCAATTGAGAAATTCAGAAATATGGTGGAGGACAAAGAATAGAAAACATAAAAGTCACTACATCCCTGATAATAAAAGGATGTTTTTCCTTTGGTCCTAGAAAACGATATGTATTTGAACGTGTTTTAAATCTTTTTTCCATCAATCAATGACCATATCATGCTTATAGGAAAGATAATTTGCACAAATGGTTGGAACCTAATATACCCGTCAACTAATTATTGTGCATCCTACTGAAAACTGATGATTGGACTCATTCTGTCTCATTCATAAAAGTCAAACAACTGAAGACAGCCTCAATATATTAGCATAGTCTAAGTAACACTAACAACATACTTCTAGAGATAATGTCACTGTTCAGGACTCTGAAGGTCTTCTAGAACCCTGTGCTTTCTAGACTTTTCATCATCAAAACCTGCACTAGGCAGAGTAATAAACAGTCTGTATATGACCTATTCAGAAAGAGCCACAGCCACACTTAAAGAAATGCAGTCTAGAAGTCTGGCCTTATAGCTCCATAGGTTTTAGTTGGCACTTTTTTTTATTTCATATTTTTTTCTCCATCTTTATTAAATTGGATATTTCTTATTTACATTTCAATTGTTATTACCTTTCCCAGTATCCAGGCAAATGTCCCCCTAACCCCTCTCCCTCCCCTTCTCTATGGGTGTTCCCCTCCCCATCCTCCCCCATTACTGCCCGCCCCTCAACAATCCCATTCTTTAGTTGGCATTTTGATCCATGACTTGCTCATTTGTTCAGCTGCTGTTTATTAATCTGCTACATGCAAACTAGCATGCCAAAATGCTTTAAAATGCATGACCTGAAGTGATCCAATCTCTTGAAATAAAGCTCTCTTTGTGAGGATGAATTCAAATAAACAGACAAGCAAACAAACAAAAACCTCACTCATCAGCATCTAAAATGTTGCTGGTGACAATTTTTCCTTATTTGGCACATTCAGGGAGGTTTGTTGTATGGTGTTATTGTTTTTATGTCCTATATTTTATACTTATTTTGATATTTATCTCAATTATATCCATAACTTATATTCATATCTATGAAGTAATTCTTCCACATGGAAACTAAAATTTTCACTTAGCAATTGTCATTATTTAGCTAAGTAAATATCCCTTCAGTCCTGCATAGACTTAAGGTAAATATATTTTTCTGTCTAATTATATTGTAAATTAATGTGGTCAAATCTTTTATAGCCTATAATTCATAAAAAAGTCTTGAAATCATTTTTTCAGATGCCTTAAATTGGCAATATAATATTCTTCTTAAATCTCACCCAAGATTTGAATGAATAAGAACCAAAGTGTCCAGCTGATTAGTATTAAGGATGAGTAAAGACCAATAAAAATACCTATAAAATAGCTTCTGGAGTTGTGAAATGTCAGGTGTGAAAAATACAGAGAAATGTGTATGTCTCAGTTTATGGGTTATTAGTAAAATGACTAGGTTAAAGGGATTTTGCAGCCTTTATACTATTCGTTGATGAAATAAAAGGCATGTTTTAAAGAAAGTAGAACAAAGAGTACTTCACTATGTATTCTTTTTCTAGTCTCTTCTTGATTACTGAAATAGTTTAAGAAGGTAGGACAGTAACAACCAGTACAATACAGAGAAAGATGCTTTGTGTCTAGGTAGATCTTGATCCAAATTCTAGGCCTACACTGAACCTGATCCTTGAGATTTCTCAGAAGTGGGTGTCAGACTCATACAACAGGCCAGATAACAACTATTTCACTGACTTGGCATGAGGAGTGAACAAAAGAAATAATACAAAGCAGAGAGAAATGTGTCTCAGCAAATTACAGAACCTCACTGAATGCAAGTGCTGCCTCTTCCCCTTTCTGAGTAAGGGGAACTTTGATTTGTACAATAAAATGAGGCACAAAAAAGAGGGACATCTTAGGCTCTGTCTGCAGTACAAGGTGATTACCTTGCTAAGAAGTTAAGGTGCCTTACAGAATTAAGTAATTTATCCCAAAGAGTTTAACATGATTAGAAAATGGGCTCTAAGGGACAAGATCATTAAAGAGATATGTAAAAAAGGTGTACGGTCCTTGCCTAGTACAGTAAGCCAACTTTATTAATAAGTGGTTTATTACATTACATTTGTTTGTCTCCCAATTTTAAGGCACTTGGGGGTCACTGGATGGAGCAGTCAGTTACTCCTTCCACCTTCCTTGCAACGGGTTTCAACAGCATATTTCTAGCACTGACAGACCAACTTCTTTTGGCCCACAGCCTTCTATAGGATGTAAAGAATTGAAGGAACTGCTAGTGGCAAGAAGAAAATGTAAGACACACTTCAGGTGCAATAAAAAGGGATTGAAGTAGGAACATCAGAAAATTAATTTTCTAGCTCCAAGTGTTATTGGATTGTCCAGCAGCCTCTGATGCTTACTCACATTTTCTGCTGTGCAAGAAATGTTAAATTGCCTGATGTCGCACACCCTCAAATACATCAACTTTTTGACAAAGCTTATTTGTAATTTAATTGGTGAGCTAGGCATCAGCCTGTAGCACTGAGCATCTTCAAAGGCTTGCGTAGGAATGTCCAGGATGCTGGTTGTTGACTTATCTAGTGGGTTATCATTCTCATCATATCAATAGAATTTACTGGGGTAAATATATTCCCAGGTGGATGTAAAAATTCTAGAAAATGCTGTCCATCTGCATCTCTTCTCTCAGACCCAAAACGTACACCATTATATCTAAAATACTTTGTAAAGAATCAGCATGGCATGCCTATGCAAACATTATAATTCAAAAGCAATTTTTTGAAAGTTATCTATTTAAATTCACACAAATCTTAATAAACTGGGCCCAACATGTGTTAATAGTTATATGCAGATGAGGACATTTAAACTTGAAAAATTACTGAATAATACCATAAATAAATAAATAAATAAATACTGACACAGATTGGTAATCCAACTTCCATATACAAATATGATTTAAACAACAGCACCTTGAAGCCTTGGATTACTTCATTTTCTTCTTCATCTTTATTTCCTGTGGCGTGAAGCACTAACTGTGAGGACATTACAAACAATACTTTGGAATGTACAATGTCCATCTTGGACCCAGCCAGCAAGGACTTTGTCTTTTCAATAGATTATGTAGTAAATGAACCATTTATGACTCTCTAAGGGTATCTGAATACGGGTTGAAGTGCAGACTGAGACAATGTTGCTGATAAAATTCCAAAGAATTGCTGGCATTATGATATGGAGTAGAAGCAGACAGCTCTGTGATGAAGGCCACTCACAAGCAAAGGTTGGCGATGAACAGAACCATTGACAGAAGATAGGAGGATGTGCAGTGTCATTCAAGGGAAATAGAGTTCAAACATAAGCAAGTAATAGGACACACATTTTGCTGCATATATAGTATAGATTCAAAAGCAGGAGCTCTGGCATCAGATTGTAAGAGTTTAAGTGTTTATAATTTGCTGAGTCACTGATATGGCTATTTCTCCATCTGTCTATGAAGATAATAGTAACATCTAACAGAGATTATAAGTCACATAGGATGCTTATAACAAATCTTCTGATTGAATAACATCTATAGTTAGAGGGCATTAAGAGATATATGTACTTAGTTTAAGAAATTGTTGGACTCTATGGGAATGCTTGGAATTAGAGTATACAGTGACCACACTATTTTTTAAGTTAAATAAGAAACCTCAACTTCTAACTAGGAAGCTATTGAAATTGATGGCTTTCAGGGAAGGAAAATTCAGTCCTCTTTAAGGGTACGGGCCTTGTAAATCTGATATGCTCCAGTGGATGGCTCCACACTGAAGGGTAAATAGACATCCCATATTGGACTTGGTAGGTGATTTGAAAAAGCAGAGAGACAGCACCAAATTGGAAGAGAAAGAAGAGGAACTGTGGGTCTAGGAGGAGTTAGGATGTAAAAATGGGTTAAACATGTTTTTGAATATATTGTAACAATCTCAAATTATCCATTAAAATATAAAAATTCAAACAGTTGTAGGAGCTCTCTGGTAGAATTTTGAGAATACCACTTATATATAATATCACATCATCTGTGACTATTGATATTTTGACTTCTTCCTTTCCAATTTGTATCCCCTTGATCTCCTTTTGTTGTCTAATTGCTCAAACTAGAACTTCAAGTACTATTTTAAATAGACAGGGAGAAAGTAGCAGCTATGTCTTTTCATGATTTTAATGGGATTGCTTTGAATTTCTCTCCATTTAATTTGATGTTGACTATTGGTTTGCTGTATATTGCCTTTATTATGTTTTAGAATGAGACTTGTATCCCTGATCTCTCCAAGACTTTTAAAATGAAGGGGTGTTGAAGTTTGTGAAAGTTTTTCATCATCTAATGAGATGAATATGTACATTTTTCTCTGCTTTTTATACATTGGTTTACATTGATGGATTTTTGTGTATTGAACCATTCCTGCATCCCTGGAATGAAGACTACTTGATGACGGTGAATGATGTGTTTAATGTGTTCTCGAGTTTGGTTTTTGGGGATTTTATTGAGTATTTTTGCATCAGTGTTTATAAGCTAACTTTGACTGAATTTCCCTTTCTTTGTTGATTCTTTGTATGGTTTAGGGATCAGGCTGTGGCCTCATAGAATGAATTTGGTAGTGTTCTTTCTGTTTCTGAGGTAATCCAGACCCCAAAAAGCATGATTTCAGGAGTGTAGCATAACTGTCCTCTGGGAAGCTCTACCCAGCAGCTGACTGAAACAGATACAGAGACCTACAGCCAAACATGGGAAGGAGATCAGGGATGCAAATGGAAGTGTTGGGGGAAGAACTGAAGGCCTTGAAGTGAATAGGAATCCCACAGGAAGACCAACAGCCAACTAACCTGGACCACTGGGAGTTCTCAGAGACCAAGCTACCAACCAAAGAGTATACATAGGCTAGAACTAGGCCCCTGGCACATATGTAGCAGATGTGCAGTTCAGTTTCCATGTGAGTCCCCCAACAATTGGAGTAGGTGCTGTCCCTATAGCTGATGCCTGACTGTGAAATCCATTCCCCAACAAAGCAGTCTTGTCTGGCCTCAGTGGGAAGGATGTGCCTAACCCTGCAGAGACTTGATATACCAGGGTAAGTCTTTTCAGAGAAGAGCTCACTTTTTCAGAGAAGAAGGAAGGAGGCATGGGGAGGATTGGGATATAAAATAAATACATAAATAAAACCAAAAATGTACTCTAAAAACCAATGTCTAAATTTGAAAATATTCAAACAGTACAAAAATAAATAAAAGAAGATGTTATTGATGGCTATGATCAAGCATTGTGTATACTATAGTCATGGTTGGGAAAAAGAGCAAAATTGAGATAGTCACACCCATAGGAAATACCACTCTAATTCTGACTTGTTTATCACAATCAGGCAGCACTATAGAGGTCAGAACATTGTACACTATTTCCACAGTACAAACCAGTGTTGATGTTTAGACTAAGAATGGTTGGAGTGGAAATGGTTTTGGAGGTCATCCAATACCTGTCTACATTATTAGATCTAGAAGGGCTCTCACCAGCATCTGGTACTGTTTGGGTTAGCTTCATTAGTCAGCATTTAAACTAAGGACTGTTGGGCATTCTCGGGGGCAGCAATAGCCTTCATTCTTTATTGGAAATTATTGATTGCCCTGATACAAGCTTCTATGAAATCCTGAATATAACGAGCAGATGAGAGGGCTAATGCAGTATGGCCTTCTTTGAAATTTCCTGACATATGTATAAGTAAATGTACTTTACCCATCACTCTTTCCCTGACTACATTCCATTAGAACAGGAGCCCTATGAGATATTTTGAAGGAAGAGGGCAGGGTGTGAAAAGGCCAACTTGGGTAAACTTATAATTGTTATATATTATATTTGTTTTATATTCCTGAAAATTTGTAATATATAATCCTTGAGACAAAAATTTAATATATTTAAATTGATTTTTCAATTTTATAATAAACTATTACTTCACACAATGATAATGAGCAACTTTCCGAATTAACTTCTGGTATATGTTGCTCAAAGAACCATATTACACATATTTGGAATTGAGAAAAAAAATGAAAAATCAGTATAAACAAAGTATAAGTAAACTGTGAGAACTTTTATATTCAATTTTTATATTTCAAATGGCTTTATAGATCCTCATCAGAATCAATATATCTCTATTGAAATTCCTTATATTGGCTTGCCTAACCCTCATGCTCAATCAAGCATGTTCTTCATGTTCTTTTCTAAACTATATTGGATAAGGAAGACAATTAGAGAGGCCTGATTAATTGTTTCCTCATTATTGAACAATTTAGCTTCCTCCACACTAATAAAATAATTTTGGCTTCAGTAAGTATTGATAACCCCAAAAATATTTTACAAGAATTCAAACTGAATAGAGTGGGAGACATTTACGATTTTACAAAGCAATAGCAGAATGCATTAAAAGGATTAAGAGCACAAAATATTACAATTTCCATGCATAAAAAAATAAAACCAACTGAATAAATACTAGAAGGGATTTGTCGTTAAGTAGGACAGCAAATACCACTTACCTTGAGTACAGAAATAGTTCACAAAAATAGCACACAGACTAATAACACTACAGAAGCCATTTAGAGAATGATGTGGGGGGAGACCAAAGACCGGGAAAGAGGAAATAGGAATGCACAGAGCGAACAAAGGTGCTAATTGAGTTCACTTCCTCCAGCTTGGCCACAGGCCACCTTTTCCTCTGCATCTACCTACACTGTAGAATCACTTTTTATAAACCCATTTCCATCTTCTCATACCAGCTGGGTAATGGTTCTGAGTGATCTGAGTCCCGGGGCTATGCTACTCAGCAATCACTATTAGTTATTGCATAATGGCTTCTGTCCTCAGTGAGGGAACTTGCCTTTTCACATAAATGTCCAGCTTTGAACCCAAGCATTCAGTTTGCAACACATATTTAAAGGGATAGTACTAGTACACATGGACTTCTGATAAGGCATCGTGAACTTGCTCAACACTGTGAACTGCTCAATGGTGTACCCTTGCAGGTTCCCAGGACCTCACTAAGGGAGTAGGTTTCAAAAGGAGACCATAGAGGGCTTTTATCTGAAGCTGTCATCTCTGCTTTCTGTCTTTCATGAACATAGTTTCTGATAATTATCTTGTCAAATCATGACAATTCATCTTTTTAGAGGGCAGAAACCCCTGGTTAGTTTGGACAGTCTAATATCCTTTGAGACACAGATCGTCTCTTGTGCTTCCCATAGAGAAGGATTAATTATTTTCTTGGCTATCTCTTTTATCATTTTCCACACCATTACCCCCACATTTACTGCCTTAAAACCACAATTTAAAATTACTTCTAGTGGGGTAACTCTGACCAAGTGGATTTTGTTGGGTTTCTTGTAGATCTTCAGGAGATAGTGGTTGAGACTGGTGTCACATACGGGATCAAGTGGAATGAATGTGGAAGGTGGGTCTCTCAGTTGCCTACAATTTCAGTTCTACTCCAAGCATCTTCTCTCCCAGAGAGTGGTAGCTTCTCTTATGTAGGGAGCCAAGAGGGAGCAACCCTAGAGCCAGCATTCTGAGAGTTTGAGCAGATACTTTTACTCTAGTCTCAAAAGGATAAAACATCAACTGAATTCCATCAGTCCCAAGGCCACCAATATTAAGAGGAGAGAGAGTAGACTCCACTCTTGGATAGATATGTGCAAGTACAAAAAGGATGGCCTGCATTTACCTGCAGAGGCTGTGTCTCACACTGTCACTTATTTCTTACTTTTCTTCCTCTCAATTTTGTTTTGTGTGAAAGCAAAACTCCTTCACATAATTCCTCTACTAACTTAGCTCCTCCCCTCCATCGCTTTTCAATGTTTCATAAGAATTGATTTTTATAAATATAGGGCTATAGGATATATTTAATAAATATATTTTATAAATAATAGAATATAGGAATGCTATGGGTATCTGACGTAATCTAACTGCCCCTGCGGTTACTAGGTTCTTCTCTGCTTCTCTCATCAAAGTGTTTGATATGAACCTAAGCTGAGAGACTTTCTCTTTGTTCAGGAGAAGAGGATGAAAATAAGAAATTCAATTGCAATTTTCCACTTCTATGTGGAGTGTTCTCCCTTTGGATCTGTCTTTGGGGATCTCATGCTTTGAATTTCTTCTTTGCATTTTCAGGCCCACCACATCAGAGTAGAGAATATCAGATTCTTTACCTAGAAATAGTTCTGTGTCCCATTTTAGAAGTCTGAACATAAATCAATGTTCTGTACAAAGAATAAGGGCAATTGTGTAGATCTATAAGCAGGACGATCTCAATGTCCATAGGCCCCAGACAAAGCTTCATTTTAAAAAATCTTGTTCATCTAATCAAGTTGGTTTTAGAATGTATGACTAAATGCATGGTCATAAGAAAGAATTATCGATTATATGTTGATTTTGTTTATTTTCTAATAAGTGTGTAAAACTTGATATGTTGTGATATCTAGAAGCCCTCTTTTTGCACATAGGAACCACGTCTTACTTGATTGGTAACTGAACCTTTTCCAGATAATTTCATATCCTTCTCTTTGTGGTTTAGAACTAATTGATATGTAAACTTTATTTATCTTCTTCCCTCTACACTTTCCTATGCTATACATTTAATGATAATGCTGCTCTTAAGTAATGGCTTCCAAGCACTCACATGATTCATGGTGTTTGCTAACAACAATGGTAGATGCAAGTGTTACCCAAAATATTCAGGAAAGAATAGTTAAAAGATTTTTGACCATATTATGTTAACTTTCCTAATCTTTGATCAAAAGGTTGATTCACATATCTTTCAATTCTTTCTTTTCTTGGACACTTTAATCAGTAATCATTGTACATCTGAGAACTCAATCTTGTGCAATGTTGACCATATCTTTCATACACTGTTACCATGAACAAGAAAGGAAAGGAAACTCTAAGGTCCCCTAAGGGACAAGAAATGCAGGCCATGTATTAGAAAGAATAACATGGATTGGGTAGTTGACTATGATAACAGGTTGATCTAAGCAAAAAATATTTCATTTAAGAAACACTTCTTTGGCATTACCAAATCATAAAAAACCTCTTATAGTTAATAAGAGCACCCCAAGTAACTCCTTCACACATGCTGTTGAATATGTACATTTGGGGTGTACAAAATATAGGACAACTGCTACTACACTTGTTACCCCCAAGTAGGTTACAGAGGTAGATTCATGAAGCTATATAGAAGGAAGATTGTCACTACTAGACACATACATGAAACTCTAGTGCCAGTCAAGAGTAGATTTTTAACAGTTCAAATTCTTTAATTGACTCACTAAGTCATTCTTTACTCCAAATCAACTTTTTGTTCTATGTTGGCACCTGATCTATAATCCATGTTGGCATCAGAAAGACATAGCAAGTCAGCCAATGGAGTCATCTTGGTCCTAAGTTAGAGAATGTCAGAGATTTCTCAGGCATCGGGCCAACTGCATCCACAGGATGTAGCATTGAAGAACCCCCTGAGGCAGAGTAGACAGAGGCTGGAGCCAATGGTAGGTAGTTGTAGCTGCTCCTGGCAGTTAGCAACTTAGAATAACCAGAGTAAGCTTCTCCAAATTGTGTGGGGCTGCCTGAGGACTAGCATCTTGAGTAGGGGCATTATTTGATTGACTAGGAAGAGCATACTCATCCATCACAGTATGTTGATGAGCCTCATGCACTAGGTAAACAAATTTAAATCTTCATTCCAAGCCTGCTTTGCCAGATGTTGAATGCAATACCTGACAGTACTTAGCAGACTGCATTGAGCAAATGCATAGCCAGCAGGGATTTTTAAAGGGTGGCTCATTAAGACAACTCTGACTAGAACTGAGTGATTCCTTAAAGAGTGATGCTTACTAGACCATGATGCATGGGTTTCTGTTAAAGGCTTGTGCTATAGGTAAAACAATCCTGTGACTAAATCTAGTTCACAAATATTTAAACTTATTGTTTGTATTTGAGTGATGGCAGGCGGAAAGACCCTGCCTCTGTGCTAAAAGCCTCTGTGGACATAGCATGTGTTCATATCCCCTGAAAATGACAGTATATTTTGAGTAAGAAATAAACTTTTAGTGTGATGTTGAGACAATATACTTACACTAACTAAAATGGCTACAAGTCTCTAAATGACTTGTACTTCCCCAGAATTTCATACTAGTTCTTCTGGAATAATTTTCAGTTTCATAGGGAAAAGAGTAAACAAAATATAGACTTCTACTGAAAAGTGTATACTAGTACTGGGCAATAAAGAACATGAAATCATACACTTGAGCCATTTTAAGAACCTCAATTACACTATAGAGATATAATAATTAAAACAGCATGGTCCTGGAATTAAAAAAAAGATACATTGATAAATGGAATAGAATTGAGGACTCACATTTAAACCCAGAATCTTACAGCCACCTATTTCTTTTTTACAAAGAAGCAAAAACTACATACTGAAGGAAAGACAAATGGTACTCTTCAAGCTCAATAGCTATACATGGAATGAAATTGAACTTTGATTGCATGAAGGATTGCAGTAGCAGACCTGATACACTGAGTGTGATGAGAATGAAGTGAAGAACATGCTTGAATTCATTGCCACAAGCCAGGCCTTCCTCAACAGAATCCTGGTAATGCAAGCATAAAGACCAACAATTTGTAAACGGGTCTACATGAAACTAAAAGTCAAAAGACACCATGATTTGGATGAAGAGGCAGCGTACAGTGTAGGAGAAATTCATTGCCAGCAGTACATCTGACAGAGGGCTTATAACCAGAACTGAATATATATATATATATATATATATATATATACATACATACATACTCATAACATGAAATAGAAAAAAATGAAAATAAACAGGGAGCTCTCAAAAGAAGAAACACAAATGACTGAGATATGTTTTATTAACTGTTCAACAAACCTAGGCAGCAGGATAAAGCTGTTAGGTAGAAATTGGTGAAAATTTAAGGATATAGAATATGTTGGAAGTTTGCTTTACACACATGTGAGTACACACAGGCACACACAAACACACACATACATAGATAGGTAGATGGATACACAGACAGACAGACAGACAGACAGACAGACAGATAGATAGATAGATAGATAGATAGATAGATGCAAGACAGAATGACTAAATGTTAAGCTGTAGTACAGTACATACAACTTGACACTCACCATGTGTTCAAGACCCATTGACACAGGCTATGTCTCTCATTGCAACCTAGTTTGAAAATGCAGCACTGCCTTTCTGTCAGGCAGGGTTTATAGGTACCTAGAAAAAGAACTAAAGACATTTTACATGAAGAATGGGGAGAAAGGTTCAAAGGGCAGGTGTATGTTGTTCTCTGTAATAGCATAAACTACTCAGTTATAGAGAATGACTTAACATTTCAGACTTTCCAGAAGACATGAAGCCTAGAGTGAAACTAAAACACCTACAGTATAGTAATTAAGATCACTGAGAGAAAATGCTCCTAAATTTGTCCAGATTAGGTAAATGGGAGAACTGATGATCACTGTAATAATATCTAGGACATTCTCTCCTTTTCCCTCTAGTATAAAGATGGCCGGTGTTTTATAAATAAACGTTTACTGGAACTCATACATTATTTTTCACTTATATATTGTCTGTAACAACTTTCATCTTAAAAGAGTCCAGTTGCATAGACATGTAAGGGTGAGTCCCTCACAGCACAGCAGAGGGCCTCTATAATATTGAAACCATTTACTATCTGTCCCTGGACAGACATGTTGACCATCCCTGAACTTTACCAATTCTAAGAAAATACTAATTTCTTGTCATAATCTGTGACTGATAATTCACATTTGACTTCACATTAAAACCTAAAGGGCTTTGGAAAACATTTTATTTAGAAATTAGACTGTAAGAAGATTATATGATTGTAACATATACTAGTAGAAACATTTGATCCTGTCACTAACTTGATCATTCATTTTGAACATCTTATATATGATAGTTTGAGGCTCATTTCTTATATTCTTTCCTTGAACAATACATCTTGACAAAAGTCTCCCCTCTCCTTCCTCTTAGTCCCCTCACCATGACTCCCACCTCCTCCTGATCTACTTCTCTGTTTCCCTTTAGAAAAAAATCAGGCCTCCCACTATCAATAGAGCACTGCATAACAAGATGCAGTAAGCCTAGGCACAAACCCTCAAATCAACACTAGACTAGGCAACCCAGTAGGAGGTAAAGGTCCCATGAACAGGCAAAAGAATCAGACACATCTCCCCACTCCCACTGATAGGAGTACAGCAAGAAAACCCTCAGCTAAACAACCACAGAGTGTATGCAAGGGGCCTAGGGTAGAGTCATGCAGGCTCCATGGTTGCCATCAAGGTTGCTTTATTCCTGATTCTTGCTTTCATTTTTGTTTATTCTATGACCTTCGCCACCACCCTTCATATTATAAGACCAAGTAGGGATCAGGGTTTGTCCTACGAATGATGAAAGCATAGTGGGAGAAAATTTATTTAGTTGCTTATGTAGACAAAGCACAGCAGTCTAGTGCAGATGGCAAGGTTGCCCTTAGCAACCTACAGGCCAAGCAGCTACCATCTTAAGTAACCTGTAGGACCTCCATCATTGTGCAACTGTTACTCGTACACTATCTCAGTTAAACCTTACAGTGCATTGCAAATTGAATTTCTTTAAAAGCATGCTACAAATGAGGACACAGGAGCTCAAACAAGTCTAATCCCAACATTGCAGAGCCAGTGTTGGCCAAGCTAGAGCACCGCTCCACTATGGCACTTTAAAATCTGTTAATGAGCCTCTAACTCACTATGCAAATCTGTCCAAATGCTGTTATCTATAAGGAATTTGAGTCAGGAAATGAATTGGAGATCTAATTCTAACTAACTGCCGTCAGTCCTAACATGCCACAAACATAAATGCAATGAATGACAGGAAAGAGCCCCAGGACTATCTACAACTGTGCCATAGCACTAAGCACGATAGAAATTATTCAATATTATAGTCAAGGCACAGTTATTTCTTTTAACAAATAAAAATAAGACAAACACATAGAATTACATATTGTTGGCTAGAGGTCTTTGCAAGACTATCTACTGGGCTCAGACCTGCCTCAATTCAAACTCTAGGGTGAATTCATTTCTTTTCTCATTCTGTATATAACGGTCTGTCATTCTGTGGATCAGATAAGATGGGATCAGACTCATATGGGAGGGACATCACTAAAACTGTCAAAGACAGAAAGGACTCTGTTGCCTTGTGCCATGTTCAGTGGGCTGACTTTTCCTTTTGAGACACTAGTACTTTTTTCCCTCTGTCATTGGGCAGTGCCCTTTTCTTCCAGCAGCATCAGTTGGCTCTAAGGACAAACATTGACTGTATCTAAGAATTGTGGGAGAATTTGGAGTCCAACCTCTTGTGTAATATAATGTGCACATTCTTAGTAGGCAAATGCTATTATAAATTTTAGCAAGTCATCAAAATGGCACTTTGGAAACCATTACAATTGTGCTTACACAGCACTCCTTCCCTGTGCACATATTGTGTTGCTGGCATGAATAAAACCATACCATCTTGATGTTTATCATAATAATCTATTTTAATGTGTCAAAAGGCATGTTAATTCAGAAAAATGTTGACCTTAGCATTAATTCCAGTTTTCAAAAGGGGAGGAGGGCGAGTTAGTGCAACATAGTATCTCTAATCAGAAAAGTGTTTACCATTTGTACTAGTGATAGATGGTTAAATAAAGAACTAAAAATAGTTTGGAAGATCCTGGAGCATGGATTCACAATGGCCATGTCATAATAGGTTGTGTCACATTACACCATGCCCTAAGAACTGTCGTGTCCAAATACTGACCTCAGGGAGTTAATATGGGCAAGCATAGAAAAGAGCTAAAGAGCTTGGCAACCCGGTATTTCACTGGGCTTGGGCAATTAATACACTGCTTTTTTAAATAACGTAATCAGGGACCCTCTGCCACTTGCATTAAGCTACATATATAACTGTTTTAACCAATGGATGTAAGTTATTCCTCCTAGAAACCTTTTGATAACACCCCATTCATTCCTATTCAAATGTGTCTATAAATATTATCACTGTATCACTATTAGGAAGCAGACCAACAATGACTGGTTTGGGGTATGTATATAGTAAGGCATACTGTGTTCTCTGAGTGAAATTTTAGGCAAAGTCTCATACTTATCACCTTATGACTATGCATTAAAACATATGACTATAACTCAGATGTATGGGGAAAGACATATTTAGTAGAGAAAGATTTTTCAATTAATAACAACAAAGAACGAAGCTAAGTATCTAGCATCCAATAAAATGATGACCAACAACAAATTAGATTTGTGCCTTGAGTTCTCTCTCACTGAAATGACCTTCAGTCTCTCTGGGTAGTTTGTCTAAACTGTGTAGCTTTGCTTTGCTCTTAATAAAACTTTCAGGGCCTTTTCCTTTTTCTGTGCATCTTTTCCATTTTTTGAACAAGGACTGTGGTGCTTTGAATGAAAATGGCTCCTAATAGTCTCATAGGGAGTGGCCGTATAAGGAGGTGTGGCCTTGTTGGAGTAGGAATGGCCTTAATACAGGAAAAATTTTACTGGGGGTGAACTTGAAGGCTTCAAATGTTCAAGTCCAGCCTGGTGTCACTATCTTTTCTTGCTGCCTTTGGATGCAAATGTACACCTCTCAGCTACTTCTCTAGCACCATGTCTATCTGCATGCTGCCATGCTTCCTGCCATGATGACAATGGACTAAAACTTCTGAACAGTAAACAGACTCTAGTGAAATATTGTCCTTTATAAGAGTTCCTGGGGTCATAGTTTCTCTTCACAGCAATAGAAACACTAAGACAAGGTGCTACGAACTTGGAAAAACTGAGAAAAAGAGATCACTGGTAACAAGTTGACAGATGTTCTCTGCCAAGGAGACCAGCAGATAAGGATGCAAAGAAAGGATAGTTTAGGTAGCAAATGCATGATTTTTCCTCAATGCCTCCAATACCTTCAATTCATCCACAACAGGCTGTTTCTAAGAGTGATCCCTAGGAACCATTAACATTGTCACTTCCAAGTTGTTTTAAAGTGTGAATTTTGGCACTGACTTAGACTCGTTGAATTAGAAAATCTGTAGTGGATATAGCAATCTGGACATTGAGAGACTTCTAGGTGATTCCAGTACATGGCTGTTTCTGAGAACAGGTTCCATTTATCATGTTTCCTGTTGAAGTGTCTATGCAACCTCTCCTCAAACCACATCCTGACAAAACTCTAGTATGAGATTTTCTAACTTTGACATTGTATTTGTTGTGACAATCAAACATTTTCAAACCATTCCCAAATGTCTCCTCAGAGAAGAATCACTAGCTCAGAACATCAATTTACAAACTTGTCATCACATTAGGCATGTAAAGTCACTGATATCAGTATTTCAAATACAGAAAACTCATTTTAAATTAAATTGATTTACCAGAGAGGAGAATTAGTGAATACTTTTCATCTTCAACTTTTTAAAATCCAGTCACAATACTATTTCCAAAGTTGCTTAGGTCAGCTCATTTTTCCCTGCCACTCTTTTCAGTGAGACAATATCATCTATTTGTAATAAAGCAAATTCATTTATCTTAGTATATATTTGATCCTGCAATTCCATCATACTCCAGAGGGAGTGTTATTAATTTTCATATAATTAAGTTCTCTCTTTGTTGTATATTGTTCAGTGGATTTTTATAAATGCACAGAACTGTGCGTCTTCTTTCAAAATATTGTATGCCATTGTCCTACTGTCATAAAGTTAATTAATGTGACTTTTTATATTCCAACCTTCACTCAACACATGTCATCTATTGATCTCTTACTGCCTTTGTAGTTTCACCTTGTTCACAATCCCCGGAAAACAGAATTATAAGCTGTACTGTGTTTTGATCGGATTTCCACTTAGCCATATGAACAATGCATGGAGTACTCATCCATGTTATTACACGAGTCAATGGTGATTTAATTTTTTGTTGCTGAATGGTGTTCCATTATCAGGATGTTTCAGAATTTGGTCATATCTTATCCATTCACCTACTAAAGAACATCGTGTTGATTCTATTTCTAGTAGAAATGAAATCTAAATATCTGTGTACAGGCTACTGCTTATGCAAAGCTTTCCATTCATTTAGTTAAAATCTGAGGAAAGGAACCCTTATAATTCATAAGATCAGTGTATATATATTTACTAAGAAACTGACAGTTTTCAGAAGTGACAATAGCATTTCTAATGTAGACCAATTATTAATCATAACATTTGTGCCTCCTTACCAGTGATTGCCGTGTCCCTCTCCCATCTATTTTAACATGAACTTGTCATACCATTTTAGATTTGACTTGGTTTGTTACTGACTTCTTTAGAAAAGTGTATGTTCATATTTTTACCTATTTTTAATTGGGATGACTCTACCTACCACTGAATTTCAGAAATCTCCCACATGTTTTTGGCAGGTCTGTTATCTATTATGTGATTTGAAAATAAGTTTACTAAAGCTTTATCTCATCTCTTGACAATCTCTTTTAAACATTCGTATTTTTAGTTTGGGGGGATTTGTCTCAGAATTAATTATCAAATCAAAGAACACATAAGTTTTTCTGTGTCTTAATATCTGTGTTATACCTGAGTCAATTCTATTAATTGTTTTGTCTCTTGAATTTTTCTTTTTTTTTCTGTGTATCTTATTAATTTTGGTTGAAAACAGAATTTCATGTAATGCCAAACAGCAAATGAAAATAAGTAGATTTATGCCTGAAATTTGGTAACATTTCTTTTTTTCCTTAATTTTTTTTCTTTCAGTATTAGTAGGAGAGTATCAGATCAATTTGCTAAAACCTGAGCTATTTTGCGCAAGATTACAGCAAGATACTCATGCTCTTTTCTGTCAGGAATAGGGCACCAATTTCTGCTGTCATCTTCCCACTTTGAGTGGCATCTGGTGTATGTCAAAAAAAAACTTGTACCTAGTCTCCACTAAATGACCTCTGTCTTCTGAAATGTAGTAGTAAGTATCCTACAATTTTATGTGCTTCTAACTATTGAAAAATGTTGTGACTTTACAAATTATTAAGTATTTTTAGTTGTAAAAGTTAATATGTGTTTCAACTTTCTACATTTTAAGAAAATTGTATACCTTCTATTTTATTTTTTTTTTTTGAAAAAAATTAAAACGTTTTGGTCAAGTGAGTAAAGAGATCATATTTAAGTTTTTCAAAGAAATTTCATTGCCCAGTGAATCTAGGGAAATTCAAGTCTGGTGAAATATTACAGGACTGTGAAAAATAAATGGGACAAATAATGAACCAATAGCAAACACAGCATGGCTGGGGCAAAAGTGTGAAGCTATTTTGGGGAATGTAGGATTCAGCAGGACTTCCTGACAGATTGTAGGAGTTGGTATGTATATGCCTATTCATGCACAAACTCTCAAGAATGTTGTAAGAAAAAAAGATTCAAAATTTATGCCTATGTTTCCAGATAACCAGGAACATGATGGCAAAGGATTTGTGCTGGCTAGTTTTTGTCAACGTCAAAAATGGAAATATCTGGGAAGTGGTGCTACCCCTGGGTAAGCAGTTTTGGGCTGTCTGAGAAAGCATGTAGAACAAGATATAGGAAGCAAGATCAGAAACAGCAATCATTCTTAGCCTGTTTCAGTTCCTGCCCCCCGGTTCCTGCCATGAGTTCTTGCTCTAACTTCCCTCGATGAAAGACTGTGACCTCTAAAGAGAAGTAAACACTCCCTCCCCAAAGTTGCTTTTGATCAAGGTTTTTAGCACAGCAATAAAGAGTAAAATTATGAGACTACTCAGGGTATTCTAAAGTTTTGAACTAAGCAGAGTGTGCTTGGTTCTCTGAAAATATAAACAAGAAAAAGGAGCTTTAATGTCAATTTTTAGCTGTTCCTACTGCATAACATGGATTGTCTTTATCATTTCAGCAGTGGTGATAGGTTTTGTACAGTGAAGCTTTTTGAGAATGATGTCTACAAACTGAACTGTCCTTTAAATGTGAAATGTTGAAGATCCGTCTCATGGTTTCCCCATCAGGGCAGTTTCCAGACACGATATGCTAATTGCATGGGCTGATTAGGAGAAAATTCAATTAGTTGTAATATATAGAGCCACTCAATAATACTAGTAGATCACTCTCAGGTTTGAGGACAATTAAGAGAAATCCATCTTGCGGAAGCTTATAGGTGCCTGTTGGGAGAAATGAGAAATGATTAATTCTCAAATTGCTACTCCATCTTTTGGAAACCAGAAAAGGAAACACAGGCATGTTAACATAACATTGCTTGTTACAGAAGAAATGAAGGCCAAGTGTTTTGTGTCCTGGATCTTCCCTTCCTCTCTATCCTGACAACATTTATACACCCTTGTAGGCTTATATATTTTAAAACCTATTTTAATAAGGGTTCTCGGACACTTTGACCCCTGCTTCTAGCCCATTGTCCAAAGTTAGGGGCAAAAGATGGTAAATAGGACAATGGGGTGTAGACGTGTTTACAAGTAGTTTTTTGGTGTAATTCCAATCACTGTCATCAGGACACCAGCAGTCCAGTTCAGTAATGTCAAGATACTAACAGTACAGTTCAGTGTTACCAAACATGAATCAGCACTGGCAGCACAATCCAGCAGAAACAGCCAGGCCTCACAGGATCTGCACAAGTCAGCGGAAGTGACCGGAACCAGTAGGAATACCAGAAGAAGTTCTCTTCTCTATCTCTCTCAACAAAGCGAAGACTAGAAACCAACAAAGCATTGTAAGGCTAACTATGCACGTGCCCTGCCACTGTCTGTTGAGTCCTACTTATACTCTCTCCAAACATCATGTGTTCTTCCTTTCATGGGTCCTTCAGCAAAGTATCACATGTGTCTGCTTCAGCAAAACATCACATAAGTCTGCACCACAAGACACAACCAGGAATTTCCACTTCATATCCTTTTTACATAGGGTCTTTGTCCTTAGTAGTTTGGAACAAAAAATAAGAATCCTCTCAAGAAAGTTGCAGCCAACTGGGAAGAGAGCCAAAATAAATGTTTGCTAAGGTAGCATGAGGGGTGCTGCTTTCAGGGGTATAGGGAGAAGGAAGTAGAAATGGCCACTGTATAACTTAGGCATTCAGCTAAATATTTTAAAAATAATTATTCTGAAGACAGCATATGCCTTTCCAGTATTTTCTAACTTCTTAAATTATTATAGAGACTTTGCTTATGGAGTTATCTTCAGCAAATATTTGCAAGTTATAAAATATATTTAATGAGTGTCTTACATTTTAACAATGTTTAAAAACTAGCTCATATTTAAGGCTTTGAGAGGCACATACTTCTGTAGTTAATTAAATATAAGAAAATGTGTCTGCTCTCTTCTTTTATTTGCTATACATAGACGAATCAGGCCTTAAGAAACTGCAACATGTTTTATTCTGCGGACCAATTCCTCTCCAAACTTGTTGTATTTAATCAAATCTACTAAAGGTTGCACCAGTTTTGCTTTAGAAAAGAATATATTGACCAACTTAGCTGAAAATGTTTTCTTATTATTTAAAAACTTTCACTTTATATTTATTGAGAGAAATTCTTCCGAATTGTTTAAATGAGTATTACTTATTATCAATGAACCTCTACATAACTTCATAAACAAGTCTCAGAATCATCCACGTCTGTCTGGGAGTGGTTAAAACTCATCAATATCAGTATCTGAGACTTCTGGAACATGAACAAGATCTACAGAGATGGCTTAGCAGTCAAGAGTGCCTGTTGCACAATCATGGCAGTTAGAGTTCAGGTCCCAGCCCCACATAATGAGCTGGGTGTCATGCACATACCAGAATGGTGGCTTCAAGGTGGGCAAAAACAAGAAAACTACTAGAGCTTTCTGCCTCTCTTCTAGCAAAGAAAATGAAGGTGCCAGCCACAGGGAGAGATCCTTTCTCAAGGAAATAGATAGTGATTGGCAGGGACACAAAATATCCTCATCTGGCCTCTGTGCATGCACAAGCATGCATACCCACACAAACACAAATATGTGCATATACTCACACAGATGCACATATATTCACAGAAATATAGATAAACAACATTTAAAAAGAGTGTTAATAATGCTGCTTTTGAGGTTATATATTTATAGTCTCTATGATTTTCATTTAAATCACTGAAATCTACAAGTACATGCGTATTTGTACGGGAGAAAAAAGCAGATAAATACTGCTACTCACTTGATAGCAATTTTAAAGTGCATTATAATTTTAGAGATGATATAATTTGAGAGAAAATAAAAGGATGTTATGAATCAGTATAACGTATCACACTTTTACTGAATTCATGCTCATAAATCCAATATTTTGGATGAAAGACATTGAAAAGGGGGCATGCACTACTTGACAATGTCAGACTTTATTTTGTGATAGTCAATCTTCTATAATGTAATTAAATAATCACTATATGTTACAGAAGCATTAAATCCAGGGAGTTCTGAATGAAAGTTCTGGAAGAGAGAATAATAGTAATAGTTTTGAGTAGAGTAGTGGCTGGTTGGTCTCAGGTTGCATTTTTTATTTTTATTTTTTAGTTTTTATTTTGATTGGCTGCTTTGATTGTCTCAGCTTATGGTTTAGCCGCCCTTAAAAAAAGTCTTTTCTATTTATCCTTTAAAAACAAAATAATATGAATTAACAAGCACACATCACATAAATTTATCATGGAGCTTCCACTGATAAACCAAAAGACCGAAAATCCCCCAATGTTGCCATGGTCAACATTGTTTTAGAGACTGTTATTTTTCTGAAGAACTGCTAACAAGCAGCTATCTTTTTCAATTTAGCCCTGAAAGCATGTTGGGTGTTTTTGAAAATTAAAGTGATCTTAGAGGATTAGTAATTGCTTCTGTAAAAGGATTCTAAAACTAGGCGATGGGGTCTGATGAAGGCAGTTATGAAGGTGATTGTAAACAGCAAAGTAAGTAATGACCTCCCTCACTCCTGTGAGGAATTTATTGGGACTTTGAAGAAGCAGGGCTTGTATTGCTTCATCAGATCCTTCTGCTCAGAAATTAAATTGGGTATAAATGTGTTTTCCATTTTTTATGCTGCAACTCTCTTCATTTTCCTGGACAACTATTACCAAAGTCGGCAGAAAATAACTTAAGAAATGGTGAAAAATATTGATTGTTAAAGTGTGTGTTTCATTTCCAAAGCGTGGGTGATTCTGTGAACACTTATGAAGCATGCTTTATCTGAGAGATACGAATGGAGCAAGATGCACTTTGTTAGCTATCTGCCTTGCACAATGTAAGAACCACAGCTCATTTCAGACTCATTTATTCAATAAAACCTAAACAAATGGTAATGTCACTCACGTTATTTTATCATTGTCACTTTCTCTATTACCACTGGTATTTTGATCACTCCATGATTTCCCTTTGGGTAGAAACAAATTACCATATACATGGTGACTTAAGATAATGCAAGTATGCTGCATCACGATGCCAGCGTCAAAAAGCCAAAGCAGTTTTAACTGGTCTACAGTAGACAGTGTCATTGCATTGTTTTCAGATCTGCTTTCCAGGTTTCTTATACTCTCTAGGCTGCCTGCATTCCATAGTTTGTGGCACTTTTTATCCCTTAAGTCCAGAAATACATAACTATATGCCTCCAACAGTGCTTCTCTACATCACTATTTTATAGGGATCAGGTTGAACACAATGGGATAATTTTCACAAATCAACATGTTTATTAAAGGTCCTAAAATTACAACATGGGCAGTATAACATTACTTGACATCTGTTTAATAAGTATTGTTGTAAGACACTTTCCCAAAAGTCAATTTTACAGCTTCTCCAGTTCAGGAATTTGGTTGTGTTAACTGGACCCTCTACTTGAGGGTCTTTCATAAAGTGTACCTATGGTGTTTGTGGAGAAGGTGGTTTAATCTCCAGGCCTGACAAGAGATAGGAGGATTGTCAGGCTCACTCCTCTGATTGAGGATAGAATGAAGTGCTTATGAGTTATGAACCAAAGGCCTCCTTTATGGATCTAGTGTTGAAGGATCTCTATAAAACATTTGTGTAGGGCTTGATTACCAGCTCATGGGAATTGGAGAAGTGAATGGATCATGGGGTGACATAAGCCATCTAGGCAAGTGTATGGTAAGCAAGTGAGTTTCCCGGAGATGGTCCATCTTTTGGCATGTCTACGATGGAAGCTCTCTGGAGAGCCACAAACCCAGAGACTTTGTCTCAGGATTGCTTCTCACTAGTGATATGCTTGTCCTGCTATTATTATATAATCTAATGCTTCCTGGACACCAGCCCACCTTATTGGGTAAATTTCCTTGAGATCAACATGAAGATGAACTTTCATGAATTAACACTGTTTAGATGAATTGATGACTTTATAACATTCCTAATTTGACTCAAATGATTTTAGGCAGAAAATTTAAGGAGATGGTTTTAGTTGTTTTGCCAGAAAGATGTAATAAAGTCAGCATCAAGAACAGAATGTGCCCCCTCACCATAAAATAATAAGTAAAGGTTGCATACTCAGGAATAAATGAGTTTTCATAAATTACACTAAGAAGAGAAATAGGCTTGGGACAACTTTGTGATCAAAGAAAAACATTCATTCTAGGTCAGGTCCAAGGATGAAGCCCCAGGTGTGCACTATGATAAAGCAAGGTCATGTGAGACTGTTGCTTTGAACTCATAAGAAGCTCACACAATGATACACTGTTTTTTGAACTTACTACAGACATCCTACTGTAACTCCCCTTTTGTGTAACTTTTGTTCCATGAGGTAATTTTAGAAAGAATTTTTAAAGAAGGTATAAATTATCAGAAAGCAGGAATAAAGTGTGGGGCTCTCTCCCATCCACTAAATGTGTGTGTGTGTGTGTGTGTGTGTGTGTGTGTGTGTGTGTGTTCCTTTCTTCCTTTTTTCCTGTTCTTTTCTTTCTCGCTCACAGAGTTAATGCACCCAAAGCCTCTCACCTGGCCAGAAAGAGGCCCTTGAGTCAGAGAGAAAAGAGCTCAGGTAACTAAGGTTTTATCTTAATCACCTGCTGCTATCAGCAGTAATTAAATTGACAGAAACCAGTGGCTTTGGCCACAGAATAGCAAAGAGTTAAAAAATATAGAAATTGCGAAAGGTTAGCAGCTTTGGGCATGATCACCAACTCCATAATCCCTATCACTGCCTGCCTCACTACCTGAATGCCCAGGACCGGCCTCCAGCTGTGGGGACTCTGACCTAATCAATGGATGAGTGCACTGATGGACTCATAGTTGAATGCATTATGGGAAGATATCAAAGCTGTGGAGTGTGAGGTTTAGATGGAGGATGAGGGCACCTGGAGATATTCCTTTGAAACAAATACATTCTACATGTTGTACTGGGGATCAAATCTACAGCTTTGGCTATGCTAGGGAAAGACTCTGTCATTAAATTGTACCCCAGCCTTCATGAGTACATCTTGTTCCTGCTCTCCAACTGCTTCTTCTCTTAACAGTTTTTGCTTCCTGGCTTTATGAAGTGAGCAGCCTCTGACACACATTTCTGTTTCTGTGACACTGCATTTCCTCACGCTCATAGCAGTGGCTCCAGTTAACCACATCTTAAAACTTATGAAAATATCAGTCCGAGCAAACAGTCTTCTTTTTCCACTGTATATGTCAGTTGTCATCTCACAGTTATGGAGAATGGACACTTCCTTAGCTCTTTATCATGGTCCTTCTAAAAGAGAAGTCTTTATATGAAAGAAGCCTTTATCAGAATGAGCAAGGTTGCAGGAAAAAAAAAGAGGATGCATGCGAAGATAGGCTCCTGGTGGCTGATATTCTACCTTCTTTATACTTCATATATTATCTATCTAAAGAAAACCACCAGGTCCAACAGTGTGAACGCCATAAGGCCAAAACAGTTAGACATCGTCTTTAAAATATGCCTTCTATCATGACCATTGTCCCTGTCTACTTTATCCTCTTTTATTGATGACATTTGAGCCAAATACCCTTTCCAATGAATTCTATCATTGTATTTGAGTATCTAGAACAAAGCCAAAGGGAGTCTGGTATCAGGACTTCCCCACCCTCTCTGGTTTATTGTGCATCCATTGTTGAGAACTCCAGCTGTCTATTATGTTGCTACTATAGTAATTTACTTACAGTGAACCATGACTAAGCCATTCTCCATTCAAAAGCCATCCATGGCAATTATATTTTATCATTTGCTGCAGAAAGTGTAAACACTACACTGGCTTCAAAGGCCCTCTCTGACTAAACCCTTCCTCTCCAACTTCGCATAAGCCCTTCATTCTTCATTCACCAGGCCTGTTTCTTTACTTACTCTTGGTTTTTACCTTTCCCAAGCATGAAGCTGTGTGTAACCCTCCTGTGTCTTTGCTGATGCTGTTCCTTCTATTGACATGATCCAAGCCACCTCTAAGATATACAGATTCCTCATACAAAATGCAAAACACACATTAAAAAGAGTCCAAACTGCCAGTAACCAGAAAACAAGTGACAATAAGCATACCAGAAATGTCTTTAAATGAATTGGCCAATTTCCCTCCTTATACATCATGCTTCTCTTCTACTTGAAGCTATTCTACATTTCATGTTTTGTTTGCATTTGTTTAAGATCTGTTTATCATGTGTTTGTGCTCCTAAGTACTAATGTTATCATTGAGGGACACATGGCACCTGAAATTCTGACATTGACTGTTGTTCCTCACAGAGGAAGCACACAAACTATTACTGTTTTATAATAAGATTTGTGTTTGTTTCTTTCTCAGAGGTGATCTTGATATGTAACCCAGATTTACCCTCTTGGAATCTTCATGCCACAGCCTTCCAAGTGCTAGAATTTTAGGCTTGCTTCTTCCTGCCCATCTTCTAGTAAGCAGATTTATAAGCCCATCTGAATCTTTCTACTGTATGCATGGATCTGGATATTGCCAGTATTTTGCTGCCAATGGCGTTGCTGCTGTGGAATTACTGACCTTCACAGGAACATATGTGAAGATATTTCTGCGATGTATTTGCCTAGGATTAGAGTCTTCATCAGTTGTAATATGTGCAGTTTATGCCATCCTGCGAGAGATTTCTGATGTGTGTATACTAGCATGCGTGTCCCTCACAGAGTATAGATGACTCTGCAGCTGATTTAATATTGCTAGCCTTTTAACTTCCACAAGTAAATAAGTAAATGCGTATGTCTTTCCACTTGTTTATTTAACCCTTATCTTTTCTTTTTTCCATTTCTCAACATGCCATTAAGTCTTTATCAGTTTTTTTTGATTTGTAGGAGAGTTTAAATATTTGAAATCCTAATTATACATTTTTTGTTTTGCATTTTTATGCTATTAATGTTGTCTCAATCAATAGAGACTGTTATTGTATGGCAGCCAATTTAATTTGTCACATCTGACCTCATCCTTTCTATTCAAGGTCAGAAAACTAGAAAAGTGTTATGATAAAGTCTTATAAAACTTCAAAGTTTAATTTTGCTTAATTCCTTTGTGGGATAGGGTTTCATATAATCCAGCATGGCCTCAGACTCACTATGTAACTAAAGCTAACTTGAACTCATGCCCCTACTTCCCAGGGTTAAGTGCTGGAATTACAGATATGTGCTATTGTGCTGGATTAACTCAGTTTTTTAATCCATTTGAGATTAAATTTTATGTACGGTATGAGGTAGATAAAAAATTTCCATACTCTTCTTAGATATAATCAGCTTTTAGAGCATTCAATTTATTAATTGCATTTCTGTCACTCCTATTTATAGTTACTGTTTCATAAATAATAATTATTTTCCCTTACGAGCACATGATTCTTTTGTGTTTGACAAATGTTGCATCGAAGTGCTGAATCTTTTGTGACCATTACTGTACTTTCATAAATGTTGCCTGATAAGGAAAGTTCTTACTCTTTTTAATACAACATTTTTATGAATTCCCTGGGAATTGCAATGTGTATTTTGATCATATTCACCCTCCATTTCTATGCCTTCCAAGACCTGCTCCTATCTCCTTAATACCAACCAAACATTCTACTTCTTTTTATTTGGGGGGTAAGTCCAGGTTTTGCTTCAACAAACTTTTGGGTGTGGGGCCATCAGCTAGAGCATTCTTTCTTTTTTATTATATTTATTCCTTTTTTACACTATAGATTTTATCCCCCTCCCAGTCCACCCCTTGACTGTTTCCCAACCCATATCTTAGAGCATTGTTGGATACAGAAAATTGACTGTCCTTTTACTAGAAACTATGAGCTCTCCATAGCTCCTCAGTTAAAAGTAAGGGCTCCCAAAACCTTCTCGTTCCATGCCTGGCTCAATCCTGTGCATATGTGCAGCTCTTGAATGCAAAGATCCTATTGAATCCAGAATACATTGTCACCATATTGTACTTTTGCAATTTTTTTGTCTGGGAAGACAAGTTATAATTCTTCGTAAAAATATTCCAACTATTCTCTCTGATCACTTTCTAAAATGTTAGCGTCAACAAGACATAGATAGGGCTTAAATCGTGTTCCACTCTGAATGTTAACTAAAGTTCTATAATGTCAAAGTGTGGGTGATAGTGAGACACAGTACTGAAAATACTCAGAGAGTGAAATTTTACATTTTTTTCATTAGTCAAAGGAAGATAACCAATAGAGTGAATACATTAAAGATCATCCCCCTCCCCCATTGGCTTAGATATACATAGGCTGGATAATCTAACAGGACCTGCCTATGCACTGGAGAAGAGGAGAACCCAAGTGACTGGTCAGTCCATGAGACTGAATGCCTGTCGCAGTAGTCCTTATCCGGTGCTAAGTGCCCTGAGGATTCCTGCATAGCCACTGCTTTTCAGTACCTGTTGGAAAGCCAGAGCAGCTGAGTTGCAATGACAGACAAAGATGGCAGCAGAAGCGACAGGATCCATGCACTGGCCAATAAGAGGGAAGGCAGAAGAGCAGATGGTAGTTATTGTAATGAGCTCTACAATATGGGCTGTGTCCAGAGTTTGATGCCTACTCTGGAAGGGATCCTCCATCATTCAATCAATCCTTCCAGGATTGTCCTTACAGACATGCCCAGAGGAGCACCTATTAGCTGAGTTCAGACCAAGTCACACTGGCAATGGATGTTAGTCATTAGTGTGTTCTTTAACACACTAGACAGAGAAGCAATGAGTGGGCATGGGAAAGATGTCAGTCAACACCTTTATGAGGTCAGTCATGACTCTGCCTCCAAAGATGCTGAATCCTAGCAGAGTTTCAGAGTGACTCTTTACCAAAGATGTTTCATTCAGAATGCACAAGGGGGACAGAATCATCTTGCAGTCTCTGTGTGGCTCTCCTCAGTCAATTCAGCCTTGTAACCCTGAGCTCTCACAGCCAAGCTTTATCATGGAGCTACAGTGAAATAAATGTATGTGCTTTATCTTCAAATCTTGCTTATTCTCTGGGTGCTCACAAATACATGTGCTATCTTTGTAAAAGTTTTTTTTTTTTCAGAAAGGTTCAAAACATCGCATATTAGCATATAAGTTATCCTTACAATTTAATAAACCTTGGTGAAAATACATCGTTAAAGCTTAATTCTTAGGAGAAAGAATTAAACTCTTTGAAATATTTATTTAAAAACATGGAGCACTACAGAACAATCATGATAAAAACTACATGGTATTGGTACAGAGACAGGCAGGTAGATCAATGAAATTGAAGACCCAGAAATGAACCCACACACCTATGGTCACTTGATCTTTGACAAAGGAGCTAAAACCATCCAGTGAAAAAAGACAACATTTTCAGCAAATGGTGCTGGTTCAAATGGAAGTCAGCATGTAGAAGAATGCAAATTAATCCGTTCTGTTCTTATTACTCTGTACAAAGCTCAAGTCTAAGTGGATCAAGGACCTCCACATAAAACCAGATACACTGAAACTAACAGAAAAGAAAGTGAGTAAGAGCCTCGAACACATAGACACAGGGGAAATTTTCTTAAACAGAATACCAATGCTCTAAGATCAAGAATCAACAAATGGGACCTCATGAAATTGCAAAACTTCTGTAAGGCAAAGGACACTGTCAATAGGAAAAATGGCCACCAACAGATTGGGAAAAGATCTTTACCAATCCTATCCAATAGAGGGCTAATATCTAACAAATACAAAGAACTCAAGAAGTTAGACTCCAGAGAACTAAATAATCCTTTTAAAAATAGGGTTCACAACTGATTGGGAAAAGATCTTTACCAATCCTACAACAGATAGAGGGCTTATATCCAAAATATACAAAGAACTCAAGAAGTTAGACCGCAGGGAGACAAATAACCCTATTAAAAAATGGGGTTCAGAGCTAAACAAAGAATTCACAGCTGAGGAATGCCGAATGGCCAAGAAACACCTAAAGAAATGTTCAACATCGTTAGTCATAAGGGAAATGCAAATCAAAACAACCCTGAGATTTCACCTCACACCAGTGAGAATGGCTAAGATCAAAAACTCAGGTGACAGCAAATGCTGGCGAGGATGTGGAGAAAGGGGAACACTCCTCCATTGTTGGTGGGGTTGCAGACTGCTACAACCATTCTGGAAATCAGTCTGGAGGTTCCTCAGAAAATTGGACATTGAACTGCCTGAGGATCCAGCTATACCTCTCCTGGGCATATACCCAAAAGATGCCCCAACATATAAAAAAAAGACACGTGCTCCACTATGTTCATCGTAGCCTTATTTATAATAGCCAGAAGCTGGAAAGAACCCAGATGCCCTTCAACAGAGGAATGGATACAGAAAATGTGGTACATCTACACAATGGAATATTACTCAGCTATCAAAAACAATGACTTTATGAAATTAAATGAGGCAAATGGTTGGAACTGGAAAATATCATCCTGAGTGAGCTAACCCAATCACAGAAAGACATACATGGTATGTACTCATTGATAAGTGGCTATTAGCCCAAATGCTTGAATTACCCTAGATGCCTAGAACAAATGAAACTCAAGACGGATGATCAAAATGTGAATGCATATCGCTCCTGAGAGACACAGCCAGAATACAGCAAATACAGAGGCGTATGCCAGCAGGAAACCACTGAACTGAGAACAGGACCCCCGTTGAAGGAATCAGAGAAAGAACTGGAAGAGCTTGAAGGAGCTCGTGACCCCATATGTACAGCAATGCCAACCAAACAGAGCTTCCAGGGACTAAGCCACTACCCAAAGACTATACATGGACTGACCCTGGACTCTGACCTCGTAGGTTGCAATGAATATCCTAGTAAGAGCACCAGTGGAAGGGGAAGCCCTGGGTCCTGCTAAGACTGAACCCCTAGTGAACTAGACTGTTGGGGAGAGGGCAGCAAGGGGGGAGGGTTGGGAGGGGAACACCCATAAGGAAGGGGAGGGGGAGGGGGATGTTTGCCCGGAAACCGGGAAAGGGAATAACACTCGAAATGTATATAAGAAATACTCAAGTTAATAATAATAATAATAATAATAATAATAATAATAATAATAGTAATAATAAAAATATGGGGTTCAGAGCTAAACAAAGAATTCACAGCTGAGGAATGCCAAATGGCTGAGAAACACCTAAAGAAATGTTCAACATCCTTAGTCATAAGGGGAATGCAAATCAAAACAACCTGAGATTCCACCTCACACCAGTCAGAATGGCTAAGATCAGGAAGTCAGGTGACAGCAGTTGCTGGTGAGGATGTGGAGAAAGAAAAACACTCCTCCATTGTTAGTGGGATTGCAAACTGGTACAACCTCTTTGGAAATCTCTCTGGAGGTTCCTCGGAAAATTGGACATAGTGCTACCTGAGGACCCAGCTACACCACACCTGGGCATATACCCAAAGCATGCTGCTCCAATATATAACAAGGACACATGCTCCACTATGTTCATAGCAGTCTTATTTAAAATAAACAGAACCTGGAAAGAACCCAGATGTCTTTCAACAGAGGAATAGATACAGAAAATATGATACATTTACACAATGGAGTACTACTCAGCTGTTAAAAACAATGACTTCATGAAATTCATAGGCAAATGGATAAAACAAGAAAATATCATCCTTAATGAGGTAATCTAGTCACAAAAGAACACACATGGTATGTTTTCACTGATAAGCTGATATTAGCCCAAAAGCTAGGAATACTCAAAATACAATTCCCAGCCCATATGAAGCTCAAAAGGAAGGAAGAGTAAAATGTGGTGGATGCTTCAGTCTTTTTCAGAAGGGGGAACAAAATATTCATGGGAGGAAATTCAGGGACAGAGAGTGGAGCAGATACTGAAGGAAAGGCCATCCAGAGACTGTCCCACCTGGGGATCCATCCCATATACAGCCACCAACCCAGTCACTATTGCTGATGCCAAAAAGTGCTTGCTGCCAGAAGCTTGATATGGATGTCTCCTGAGAGGCTCTGCCAGAGCCTTACTGATACAGATGAGTATGATTGCAGATAACCATCAGACTAAGCATGGGGACCCCAATGGAGGAATTAAGGGAAGGACTGAAGGAGCTGAAGGGTTTGCTGAAGGAAGAACAACAATATCAACCAACCAGAGCCCCCCCCCCCGAGCTCCCAGGGACTAAACCACCAACCAAAGAGTATACATGGGGGGACAGATGAATGCAGCTGCATATGTAGCAGAGGATGGCATTGCCAGACATCAGTGGGAGCAAAAGCCCTTGGTCCTGTGAAGGCTCATTTCCCCAGTGTAGGGAAATGCCAGGGTGTTGAGGTTGGGTGGGTGGGAGAGGAAGGCATCCTCAGAGAAGCAGGGACAGGAGGCATGGAAGAGAGAGGAAGAGAGAAAGGGGATAACATTTGAAATGTAAATTCAGTGCTCCCTTCAGCAGCACATATACTAAAATTGGAACGATACAGAGAAGATTAGCATGGCCCCTGCGCAAGGATGGCATGCAAATTCCTGACGCGTTCCATATTTTTATGACCAAAATGCGAATGTTTCACTCCTTTTAAAGGGGAACAAGAATACCCTTGGGAGGCAATAGGGAGGCAAAGTTTAGAACAGAGGCTGAAGGAACACCCATTCAGAGCCTGCCCTACATGTGGCCCATACATATACAGCCACCAAACTAGATAAGAAGGATGAAGCAAAGAAGTGCAGGCTGACAGGAACTGGATGTAGATCTCTCCTGAGAGACACAGCCAGAATATGGCAAATATATAGACGAATGCCAGCAGCAAACCACTGGACTGAGAACGGGACCCCAGTTGAAGGAATCAGAGAAAGGACCGAAAGAGCTTGAAGGGGCTTAAGACCTCATGTTTGAACAAAAATGCCACCCAGCCAGAGCTTCCAGGGACTAAGTCACTACCCAACGACTATACATGGACTGGCCCTGGGCTCCAACTGCATACGTAGCAATGAATAGCCTAGTAAGGGCACCAGTGGAAGGGGAAGACCTTGGTCCTGCCAAGGCTGGACCCCCAGTGAACGTGATTCTTGGAGGGAGGGCGGTAATTGGGGGAGGATGGGGAGGGGAACACCCACATGGAAGGGGAGGGGGAGGGTTTAGGGGGATGTTGGCCTGGAAACCAGGAAAGGGAATAACATTTGAAATGTAAATAATAAAGATGGGAAAAATGGGGTACAGAGCTAAACAAAACATTCTCAGCTGAGGATTATCTAATGGCTAAAAAGCACCTAAAGAAATGTTCAACATCCTTAGTCATCAGGGAAATGCAAATCAAAACAATCCCGAGATTCCACCTCACACCAGTCAGAATGACTAAGATAAAATCTCAAGTGACAGCAGATGCTGGCGAGGATGTGGAGAAATAGGAACACTCCTCCATTTTTGGTGGGATTGCAAACTGGTACAAATACTCTGGAAACCAGACTGGTAGTGCCTCAGAAAATTGGACATTCCACTACCTGAGAAACCAGCTGTACCTCTCTTGGGCATATACCGAAAGGATGCTCCAACATACAACAAAGACTCATAACAGCCTTGTTTATAATATCCAGAAGCTGGAAAGAACCCAGATGCCCTTCAACAGAGGAATGGATTAAAAAAATGTGGTACATCTACACAATGGAGTACTACTCAGCTATCAAAAACAATGACTTCATGAAATTCATAGGCAAATGGAAAGAACTAGAAAATATCATCCTGAGTGAGTTTACTCAATCACAGAAAATCACACTTGGTATGCCCTCATTGATAAGTGGATATTAGCCAAAAAGCTTGAATTACCCAAGATGCAATCCACAGACCACAGGAAGCTCAAGAAGAAGGATGACCAAAATGTGGATGCCCCCACTCCTTGTTAAAAGGGGAAAAATATCCATAGGAGGGGATGTGGAAGCAAAGTTTAGAGTAGGAACTCAAGGAATGGCCATTCAGAGCCTGACCCACACGTGGCCAATATATATACAGCCACCAAAATTTGATAAGATTGATGAAGCTAAAAAATGCATGCTGAAAGGGACCGGATATAGATCTTTTCTGAGAGACACATCCAGAGCACGTCCAATACAGAGGTCAATGTTAGCAATAAAC
This sequence comes from Rattus rattus, assembly GCF_011064425.1. NCBI lineage: Eukaryota > Metazoa > Chordata > Mammalia > Rodentia > Muridae > Rattus > Rattus rattus. The sequence continues at coordinate 234,774,855 of NC_046154.1, read as the reverse complement.
CACTGAACTGAGAATAGGACCCCCTTGGGGAAATTAGAGGAAGTATTGAAAGAGTTGAAGGAGCTTGCAACCCCATAAGAACAACAATGCCAACCAACCAGAGCTTCCAGGGACTAAACTACTACCCAAAGACTATACATGGACTGACCCAGGGCTCCAACTGCGTATGTAGCAGAGAATAGCCTTGTGCAGGCACCAGTGGAAGCGGAAGCCCTTGGTCCTGCCAAGGTTGGACCTCCAGTGCAGGGGAATATGGGGGTGTGGGCAATAACGGGGATGTATAGGGGGAATACCTGCATGGAGGATGGAGAGGGGAGGGAATGGGGACTTATGGACAGGAAATCGGGAAGGGGAATAATGTTTGGAATGTAAGTAAAGAGATATATCTAATAAAAAATTTAAAAAGAGAAATGTAAATTCATTAACTATCCAGTAAAAAAAATAAAGGAAAAATATGAAGCACTGACTGGCATTATTCTGGATTGATAGAAGTGTTTAAGTCAAATTTAAAACATGGAGGGTGTCTTTCACTTGTATTTATTAATACTCTTAAGAAAGTTTCATGATTTTTCTCCTTAAAGGTGTTTTATATATTTTACTAAATTTATTCCTAGGGAAATTACTTGTTCTTCACATATTAATAAATGATATTTTTAAATTTTTTTAACTGGTATTGTTGCATAGAGTTGCAATTGGATTCAGAGTGGATTTTGTGTCTGGCAAACTTGCTGAATTCTCTTACAATTGTAATAAATTTTCAACATATTATTTTATGCTTTCTATAGAGGTAATTCTGCAGGAATAATGATAGATTTATTTCTTCCATTTTGATCCTTATAATTTATAAATCATTCTTGCTGTACTGAATTGGCCAGAGTTTCCAGGAAAGCATTAAATGTAAGAGTAGTTAGAATTATCCTTGTCTTATCCCTGATTTAAAGGAAATGACTTTAACTCATCATTGTTTATCATATTCTGTGGATTCTTTTATATATTGCATATCAGTTTATCAAAAGCCTTTGTAATAATAGGACTTTTTAAATGAATGTGTTGAATTATATTAAAATGGTTTTCTACCAGTACTGATATGTTTTTATAATTTATTTTTCTCCTGTCCAACTCAAATTGATTTTCTAATGATAGTCCGAGTTTTATTCTTGGGAATTAGCCCATTTTGATCATGATATATTTTAAAAGATTATGGATTCCATTGTTAATATTTTATTTAAAATTTTCCACTTTTGTTCAAGAGTTACACTGATTCACAATTTTCCTTTGCTATACAGCCTTAGGATTGTTTTGGTATCAGGTTATAATTATTAAATTCACTGGAAGTATTCCTTTCTGATACATTGGAATACCATATATGTGATTAAAGCTTTTTTTCATGAACACTTGGTAGACCATTGCAGAAAATTTTTGACAGGTTTTCAAAAATTTTATTGGTTCTATCGCTTTTTTCTTATAAATAAGATGAATAATCTCCTCAGGATTTCTACAGTTGCAGCAAAGATTTTGAATTTACTTTTACAAAAATGTTCATATGTTTGAAGTACTTTTTTGATATTGACATCCTCTCCAGTCAATTCCTATTCAGTTATACTTTTCTCCTCCTTTTTTTTTTTCCCGGAGCTGGGGACCGAACCCAGGGCCTTGTGCTTCCTAGGCAAGAGTTCTACCACTGAGCTAAATCCCCAACCCCTTCTCCTCCTTTTTTATGATCAATTTATTGCTTCTTTGTTTCATCACTTATACTCATTCCCCATGTCTTCGGTGACAACATACAGCAAACCTAGAAGCTTAAAATGACACAGACGTGCTTACTTTAAGTTATGGAAGCCAGTAGCCTGCAACAACACTCAGGGGCACAAAAGTCAGAGTGGTAGTAAGGTCACACTGTTTTTATATATATATATATATATATATATATATATATATATATATATATATATATATTTCTGCCATGCATATTAATTAATATATTCTGCATTATATTTTCATATAATATTAGTATAATGTACCTGGAATGGGGTCTTGTGGTCATGCTCATCAAGTTGACCCATGAGGCACAGTTCGTAAACTGGAAGCCCAAGAATGCTCAAACTGTGGTTGCAATCACTCCCAGAATTACATTTGAGAAAATGTCTCTGAACGTTTCATGCCCCAGGTAAATTGGTTAAATTGAACATCGCACTTGGCTCCTGGCTGCAACATGTGAGTCTCTGCGGCTCCTTGACCCTGCATTGTGATGATCTTTTCACGTACTTACCTACTTATAGAACCAGAACCCCTTGTAAGTACAGCCAGATAATCCAGCTTGATCTTTCAGTGTCATAATTTTCAGGTTACTCACAACTGCAGGGTTCTTTTTAACCACATTAGAGAAGTCCACACAACCCAGGGTTCAGGGTGTGGATAGAGATGCAGGATGGAGTATTGTCTAATCTACCACATTTTAAGAGCCACTTTGTGGTCGGTACAGTGGTGTTCGCCTTTAATGCCAGCACTTGGGAGGCAGAGGCAGGTGGGGTATTGTGATTTCAAGGGCAGCCTGGTCTATAAATCAAGTCTGGGACAGGCAGGTCTCTGTTATAGAGAGAAACTTTGTCTGAAAATGTACCACTTTGAAGTAGATTGGCATTTTCTATATTTATTTTTATTTTGTATCATTTGGGGGTGATAATTCATTTTTGCTTTATTTGGATGTGGATTTTCTTGTATTTGGTGGGTGTTTTTTCATTTATACTCTTATAACTCAAAAGTATACATTTTCCTTTACACAATGCTTTTGTTGCTCCTCATAAATTTCAATATATGCAATTTTTATTATCATCTAATTCAAACTGTTTAAAATTCTTTGTATTTCTTTCTTCTTTGATCTATAAAGGATTTTAAAGTGTGTTGCCAAATATGTTGTCTTTTAATATAGAGCCTAAGCTAACGTAACCATATGATCTATAAGGTATTGATGTTCTAAGACTGGCTGAGATGTGATTTAGAGTTCAATGTCTGACAGCATTTGAATGACTAAATATATTGTTAAGGGGTTCAGTGCTCTGTACCTACAATCTCTAGATCTATAATTTCACTATTTCTCCCTGAGCTGACTGAAATTTTATTCCGTTAAGAAGCTTTTCCTGAGTGTAGGGCTGAGTCTTCTATGCTCCCTTTGTGCCCCATGTATGAGTTTTTAAAATAGTGTAGTGTGGTCTCTTCGGTTTCTCTCTTCTCTGTCTTTAAAAGCCTCAAGAAGAGAGTGTATTTTACCTGTCTCTGTCTTTTTTCTTCTCAGCACTTTATCTACTATAGAAGCACTAAGTAAATAATTGCTGAACTGAAGAACTGCGTGGAGCTGTCTTTAAAAAGCTTCTCTGCCAACCATCTTCTTCCGGGTAAACAACACTGACTGCACTCCAGAATGAATGCCAGCCTCATGCTTTAATTAGTAGAAGGAAGGGTAAAGTTTTAGCTCGATTTAGAAAATGCTGGGGGATGGGGTATGCAGAGAGATGACACAGTAGTAAGAATGGTTCTAGCACTGCCAGAGGGCCTGGGTTGGGTTCCCAGTTATACACCTATATCTCTAGATCCGGGATATCTGAGGGTCTTCTCCAGCCCCTTAAGGTCGAGAGCATACATGTGGCAAACATACAGAACGTGTGTGTGTGTGTGTGTGTGTGTGTGTGTGTGTGTGTGTGTATGAATAAAAATAAATCTTTTTTTTTAATGGAAAATAAACACAGGGGGAAAGCCAGTACTTTAGCTCTAGGTTTTATTTTCCACAGAAAAGGTAAATTTACAAAAGTCAAATGTGGATTCATTGCATTCACAATATGGAGACCCTGAGTTTGACTTTTGATTATTGACAGGTGAGTGTGCCTTAATTATTCTGGAATTATATGTTGTATAGATAAAGAATGAACCATAACAAACCATCCTAAAGATTATTAGACTAAAAACATTGCTGTCTTTGGAACACAACTCATATTGACACATACTTGGAGTCAGAAAAAAAAAATATAAATCTAGCCTGGACCTGTTTTCACATCCTTTCTCTAAGAATCCAAATGAATGTGAAGTTTTCCTAGTTTCTACAGCTACTCCAGACTATATGTTCACATGAAAAGATTTGGAGCTGGAGACCCTGCACCCACGAAATGTCAAATATACACTCACCCAAACGAGACCTGCATGGTGACAACACCAGGTGATAGGTTCATATAGATAGAGAAAAATTGCAGGAGGCTATACCTATATGAAGAGCCATTGGAATTGATAGCTCTTGAGAAAAGGGAGAATCAGTCTTCTCCAAGCATGAGTCCACTGACTGGTTATCTCAACCCAAGTGAGTAACCCTAAGCATATATCCATACAAGGAACGCTGACTAGATGGAGTAGGGTGTGTTTACATAGGGATGTGTGACTAGATGAGTAACAATAGTAATTAAAACAGAGCTTTCCATTTTGAGAGGGTATATGAAGGGAATAGGATGAGTTAAAAAAGGATATATATGGAAAAAAGTAAAAACAATGCTAAAATATGAATTTTAAAATAACATTTAAATCTTAAATAAAAAAATAACTGTTGCTGTTTTAATCTGAAAGAATTTTCCTGCTCCTACCAAAAAATAAAATAATTTAAATTTTAGCTCAAATGTCCCCAGTTTTGAATGGTGTCATAGCATCATCAAAGCTTAACTGATAAGCACAGATGCACAATCAAAAAAAAAATGATACTTAAACTGCTCAAATAAAAAAAATGAGTTTTTATACAAAGCATACACTAAAAAACTCATTGGCTAGATTCTGTAGAGAAACTGAAAAAATGACTTTAAAATACACATAGAAAGCTGAGAACCATAAAACCACATAGAAAGGAATTTTTGAGGAAGGCAAATTTGGAGGGGGACAATACAAAATCAAACATGAAATGCATTTCAAGTTTTGATGTTTTTCATGTTGATTGTTGACTACAGTGGCAGGTTTCTAGTTTCACCTGTGCACGTAAACAAATTACTTTCCCCACATAGTTTTCTGAAGAGACTCTTCTTACAGGATCCTGTACCAGTGGTTAAAGGTGAGCAAATATGTGGGGTTTGGGCTCTATGTTCTCTTCCATTGACTTTGTGGTCTGTTTTTGTGTCAAGATCATGTCCCGTTTACTTTTGTGGATTCATGGTATATCTGAGATATGGTGGTATAGTGTTTCTAGTTTGATTTATAGAACCTCTTGTTTTGTGAACTGAAATCTTTCCAGGTTTGTTTATTCCTTCTCTGAACTACCATTCAGATTTTAAAGGATTCTTTACGGTCTGCTATACATAAAAGTGCCACAATAAAGAATGTCACTGACTACTGATCAGAAGGTTGCAAGCTTTTCAAAGGCATGGTTTAGGGTTTTATTTATTTGCCAGTGTAATTGTACTGTGAAAACAGAATGTTTTGAAGTACAGGAACGTTCTGGAGAGACTAAATAGAACTGACTCACAAAAAATAGTTTCTCTATTTAGATCCCAACATCAGATGATGCTGACTATTATTGGAATTAGTCTTACTGCACGCAAGCATTATAGATCTCCCAATGCACTCAGAAAAATTTGAAATCCTGGATGATGCAAACCTTGAACTAGTTGATTCTAAGTATAGGTAAACTTTAGTAACTTTTTTTCTTTTTTCTTTTTTCTTTTTTTTAGAGCTGGGGACCGAACCCAGGGCCTTGCGCTTGCTAGGAAAGCGCTCTAACACTGAGCTAAATCTCCAACCCCAAACTTTAGTAACTTAAGATAAAGCAATATCTGATGTTCAAACATCTCCAAATATAGATGGCATATGATGGGTTACAAATGTAAGTAACAAATAATGCTGAAAATATTCTAGAAATATAGAAAACTAGAGATGAAGATGCTATAGCAATCTAGAAATGCATGATATACGTGCCACAAGACGCTTACTTTTTCCTTGTTAAAAGATTTTGACACCCTGTGTGGAACAAGGACAATTCTCTAGCCAGCCACAGTCACAGACAACTGTGTAACATCAGACAGTCATACCAACTTCACTTTAGACCAGAATATGACCTATGTCATGAGTTATGTGAATTTCAGTTTAAAAAGTCAGTGGGTTTTAAGGGTAATACACTAGGCAATGTTCTTTATTTGGTTGGGAGATTTTTAATGACTGCTTCTATTTCTTTAGGAGTTATGGGACTGTTTAGATGGTTCACCTGATCCTGATTTAACTTTGGTACCTGATACCTGTCTAGAAAATTTTCGATGTCATCCAGATTTTCCAATTTTGTTGAATATAGGCTTTTGTAGTAGGATCTGATGATATTTTTACATTTCCTCAGTTTCTGTTGTTATGTCTCCCTTTTCATTTCTGATCTGGTTAGTCTGGCTGAGGATTTATTTATCTTCTTGTTTTCTCAAAGAACCAGCTCCTGATTTTGTTGATTCTTTGTATAGTTCTTTTTGTTTCTACTTGGTTGGCTTCAGCCCTGAATTTGATTAATTCCTGGCATCTACTCCTTTTGGGTGTATTTGTTTCTTTTTGTTCTAGAGCTTTCAGGTATGCCGTCAAGGTGTTAGTGTATGTTCTCTCCAGTTTCTTTTTGGAGGCACTCAGACTTATGACGTTTCCTCTTAGCACTGCTTTCATTGTGTGGCATAAGTTTGGGTATGCTGTGCCTTCATTTTCACTAAATTCTAATAAGTCTTAAATTTCATCTTTGACCAAGTTATCATTGAGTAGATTTTGTTCAGCTTACACGTGTATGTTGGCTTTCTGTCGTTTTTGCTGTTCTTGAAGACCAGCCTTAGTCCATGGTGATCTGATTGTATGCATGGGATTATTTTTAATCTTCTTGTATCTGTTGAGACTTGTTTTATGACCAATTATATAGTCAATTTTGGAGAAGGTACCATGAGGTGCTGAGAAGAAAGTATATTCTTTTGTTTTAGGATGAAATGTTCTGTAAATATCTGTTAAATCCATTTGGTTCATAACTTCTGTTAGTATCACTGTGTCTCTGTTTAGTTTCTGTTTCCATGATCTGTCTATTGATGAGAGTGTAGTGTTGAAGTCACAAATAATTATTGTGGGAGGAACAAAGTGTGCTTGGAGCTTTAGTTTCTTTTATGAATGATGATGCCCTTGCTTTGGAGCAGAGATATTCAGAATTGAGAGTTCATTTTGGTGGATTTTTTCTGTTACAAGTATGAAGTGTCTTGCATTATCTTTTTTGATTAACTTTTGGTTGAAAGTCGACTTTCTTTTATATTAGAATGGCTTCTTTAGCTTGTTTCTTGGGCCCATTTTCTTGGAAAAAAATTCCTAGTCTTTTACTCTGAGGAAATGTTTGTGTTTGTCACTGAGGTGTGTTTCCTGTATGCAGCAAAATTCTGGGTCCTGTTTAAGTATCCAGTCTGTTAGTCTATATCTTGTTATTAGGGAATTGAGTCCATTGATTTTGAAAGATATTAGGGACCAATCATTGTTGTTTCCCATTACTTTTGTTTTTAGAGGTGGAATTATGTTTGTGTGACTATCTTCTTTTGGGTTAGTTGAAAGATTACTTTCTTGCTTTTTATAGGGTGTAGTTTCCCTCCTTGTGTTAGCGTTTTCCATCTATTATGCTTTGGCTTTGTAGGGCTAAATTTGTGGAAAGATATTGTGTAAATTTGGTTTTGTCATGGAATATCTTGGTTTCTCCATCTATGTTAATTGAGAGTTTTGCTGGATATAGTAACCTAGGGTATCATTTGTGTTCTCTTAGTATCTGTCTGACATCTGCCCAGAATCTTTTAGCTTTCATAGTCTCTGTTGAAAAGTCTGGTGTAATTCTCATAGATCTGCCTTTATATGTTACTGGCCCTTTTTCTCTTACTGCTTTTAATATTCTTTGTTTCATGCATTTGGCGTTTTGATTATTATGTGACCAAAGGAATTTCTTTTCTGGTCCAGTCTGTTTGGAGTTCTGTAGGCTTCTTGTATGTTTATGGACATCTCTTCCTTTAGGTTATGGAAGTTTTCTTCTATTATTTTGTTGAAGATATTTACTGGCCCTCTAAGTTGGGAATCTTCACTCTCATTTAAACCTATTATCCTTAGGTTTGATCTTCTCACTGTGTGCTGGATTTCATGGACATTTTGGGTTAGGAGCTTTATGAGTTTTTCTTTTTTTTTTTTACTATTGTGTCAGCGTTTTCTATGGTATCTTCTGCCCCTGAGATTCTCTCTTCTATCTCTTGTATTCTGTTGGTGATGCTTGTATATATGACTCCTTCTCTCTTTCCTAGGTTTTCTATCTCCAGGGTTGTCTCCCTTTGTGATTTCTTTATTGTTTCTATTTCTGTTTTTAGATTCTGGATGGTTTTGTTCAATTTCTTCACCTATTTTATTATGATTTTCTGTAATTCTTTAAGGGATTTTTGTGTTTCTTGTTTAGGGCCTTGTACCTGTTTACTTGTGTTGTCCTGTATTTCTTTAAGGGAGTTACTTATGTCCTTAAAGTCCTCTAACATCATCATCATGAAATGTGATTTTTAAATTAGAATCTTACTTTTCTGGTTTGTTGGTATATCCAGGTCTTGTTGTGGTGGGAGAACTGGGTTCTTGTGATGCCAAGTGACCTTGGTTTCTGTTACTTAGGTTCTTACCCTTTCCCCTCACATCTGGCTATCTCTGGTGTTAGCTGGTCTTGCTGTCTCTGACAGTGGCTTGACCCTCCTGCAAGTTTGTGTGTCAGCACTCTGTTGAGGCCAGCTCTGTCCTGGTGGAATCTGGGTGCAGAAATCTGTTCCACAGGGTCAGCTCTAGGTGCAGATGGAAACTGGAAGCATCCTGTCCCAGACTGCTCCTAGGTCCCTGCATCCCTCTATTTCTCTCTTTTGCATCCACAAACCACTCTATGATTTGACAAACCCTAAGATCAGTTTTTGAGGACACTGAAGCAGCTCTCAAAAGAACAAAGACTTTCTCACAGCAAAGATTGGGAATAGAATGTTGACATAGGGAGTAACACAGCCACATTACAAATATCAGTGGCTCTTCAGACATAACCATTATTATAACCCCACTTTTCCAGTATATCTGGGAGCAGGACCTAGGATACTTCCACACTCTCCAAGTTCTCATTACCAATTCCAAACACGGATATTTCCCCAAATAATGAATTGGTGTCCACAGAAGAGAACCATAACTGCTGAAACCAAAGACCTTGAAGGAATAGAGAAAGGAAATTTGTAAAAAGTACCGAGTCAAGTTATTGGGTTTGACTGTATTGTGTGGAGAAGCTTAGAGAGCAGCTGCAACATAGGAAACCACTGGCCAGATGTTCAAAGGAAACTGAACAAAAATATTGCATGAGAAAAGGAATTTGATCAACATAAATTATCAGACTGAACAGTGAACAGTGTTTATAAAGACATACCAGTGTAAATACTGAACAAGGATCTGGCAAAGTGCTAAAATAAATTCTAATAAAAGGAAAGGAAAGGAAAGGGATGACACATGTTGACTGAAGATGAATGAAGGTCCAACAACACCAAATCTCAATTGATGGATTAAGAGATTTCTTAAGAACCGAGGAAACAGGTCTGTGGTAGAACACTAGCCTAATATGTATGATGTCCTGGATTCTATCCCCAGCACTACATCAAAAAAAATTATTTAATTTCATGAGAATGGTTGGAAAATAAAGAGATAACAATATGCATATTATTTATAAATAATGAAGTAACTGCCAGAATAAAGAGGATAATATATAAAGCAATATATTAAAAACCATTATAGTTGAAACAGAATAAATGGGCGTGAAAGAAACTGAATTTTAAATGTTAACACTAAAATGTTCAAAAAGCAAGTTGAGATATTCGAAATGTCAAGGAGAAATAGGCAGTTATGGAAGGTCACCGTAATAAGGAAATAACTGGGGAAACATGAGACAAAAACCCAAGTTCCTAAAGAACTTAACTTCAATATTCTTGAGTCAGCCAGGCAGAGAAGCAATAATCCATCTTGTTTGAGGGACTACTTGGACTCTTTTAACCAACAACTTAGAGGGAATTCCTCATGCCTAGTACTAAGATACTGTTAGATAGTATGTTAGACTGTGTGTGTGTGTGTGTGTGTGTGTGTGTGTGTGTGTGTGTGTGTGTGTGTAAAGGAAGAATTTCTTATGAATGAACAGATGACTTAGACAATTCACTACAGCTAGAGCCTTTCTGAAAGAAATTTTCAAGTACATGCTCCAGAAATACAAAAGCACTTGGGGCTGGTGAAATAGTTCAGCAGTTAAGCATTGGCTGATCTTACAGAGATCCTAAGTTCAATTTCCAGCAACCACATGTTGGCTTATGACTAATTATAAAGGTATCTGATGTCTTCTAGAATGGAGGTGTGCATATAGACAGAGTACTCATAACTTAAATAAACAAACAACTAAATAAACACATAAATAAGATTGAATGCTGAAGTGGACTTTTCCAGTTTCTTTGGAGACTTAGCTAAGTCATGTAATGTTTTTCTGGAAGTTGTCCTATGAGATGATGTTTTGCTGAAGCAGACACATGGTGTTTTTCTAGAAGTTGTCTTGTGAAAGGGTATATAATGTTTTGCTGGAGTGAATGCTTGAGTGAGCATTAAACATTAAGTGAGATTTCTGAAATAATGAATATTTGTAATAAATTTAAATAGGTTAATGCCAGTCAGAGACAGACATGATGGTACATTTGGCAATCCTAGTATTTGAAAGGTAATGGCAAGAGGGTCAGGAGTTCAAAGTTAACCTTAGCTACAGAATTGGTTGGAGGCTGGTTTAGGGTGCATAAGATGGGGTCAAAAGGGAAGAAAAAGTAGGAGGGAGGGAGAGGTTAGGGAAGAGTGGGTGATAGGAGAGTTTAAGACTAAAGTACATGGCACCACCACAGTCTAAAGTCTTAGAACATGCAATCTTTTATAGCCTTAACATCACAGGCCTAGTTCTTGCTTGCATCAGAATTCCTATAACTCAGTTTCTTCTGTTTCCTCAGATGAAGTGATCTGGGCTTCATGGCAGTTATACAAGAAAAAAAGTGAAAACAATTGATTTTCACTACCTCAACCAAGAAGTCACATGTTCTGTGTATCTGGCATTACATACACACACACACACACACACACACACACACACACACACACACACACGCACAATGCACCTTTACAGAGAAGCCAGTGATACAGAAAATAATATGCATTGTTTCATAATCAATATCAGCTTCAACAACAAATGCAAATGAAACAATACAAACTGTGAAAAGGAGAAAAAGCTTTGAATTTTAAGGATATATTTTTAATATTTCTAAAGTCATATTTTAAAAACTACCGAAAATTGGACTAGTTACAATAGTCAAATTCTAGAAAGAAAAGAATCTAAATGGAACAAAAAGAAATTCAGTCTCATCTAGAAGACATAAACACTGCAGTGGTCATCAAAAATCTCCTTCTGCTTGGCCATCCATCCCAAGGAAAGATCAATCCAGACTCCAGCTGTCAGTCGCCTGTGTCTCAGGGGCAGTTGTAGCCTTCACTGCCCTGCCTTGTGACAGTGGTCATGAACCATATAACTTTTCCTTTCCAGCAGTTGACAGGACTCTAGTTCAACCATAGTGAGTGCTAGATGGGCAATAAAAGTACGGGGCATCTCTCTTTGGTTTCTGGATTACATATCCCTCTGCTTCCAACAATACTGGGCCTGAAGGAGGGACAGCCACTGCTACTAAGCTTTTGTAGCTTATTTCAATGGCACTTTTATGATGGGCGGCTGAACTCCATCAGCCTTCCAGCCGGCTTCTACAAAGCCCAATGGAACCTCTTGCCAGGCTCTGCCAGATGCCAGCTGACTTTCCAGTGCAACTCTCTGGTGGTCCAGCATGTCCTGCTGTACCACACTGAATTCCTCAAGTCTGGATAAACTCCAAGGGGAGCTAGCTAGTGAATGTCAGAGGAATTCTCGGGAAATCGTGGCTGATTCCTAGATTCTTGCAAGTCTTACGGACACTCACTAACAGCTTTCTGACAATCATTATGGCTCTACAGAACTTTAATCACTACGTCTCCATCTTCCTTTGTGAGCTGGTAAGAGATGATCCTATTGGAGATTTGTTCCTCTCCTGAGCATGCTACCACTGCCATAGTAGTCATGACTTGTCATGTGTATGTTGGATGTATGTTACATCCCTAGTCCTTAAATACCCTAATTGCTCTTTAATAATTTTATTATGTTTGGGGGCTCCTCTCGAATGTCCTGCCTCTGACTTGAAACATTCCTATCTGAAAGGAAGGCAGTGACTCACAAAAATTGAGAATATCAAAAAGATGCAAGAACCCTAAGGTTCCTCCTCAAGGGTGTATAAGCATGTTCTAGGGAAACAAGACCCTCTTGTCAGACCCTGTGAATTTCAGTCTGAGAGTCAGGGAGCTACAGGAATGCAGCTCTTGTGCATTGTCAGTCATACTGGGATGTGCCTTTCAGTGATTCAACATGGGTATTCATACAAATAGTCCTCCAACCATCCTCCTACCAGTAACTCAAGTAATGATCACAACAAGCAGGTCATTACTTTTGTCTAAGATTAGTACTGTGTCTAAGGTAAAGAAACATTTGTTCACAGCTCTCCAGGGAACACAAAACAATGTGGTTCACTATACTGAATGATTCCATCTCCTAATTTATCCCAACAGTTTAAGGTCCAGGTGGTTCTGAAAAGGATTCACACTAAATTTCAAAGTTCAGACACTCTTAACATTATGTCACTAAGAAGAAAGTGGGGAAATCTGTTTGATGGTTCTAGTACAACTGACACTATCAAACTACATTAGGATAACATATCAGAACAGATCTATGTCCTTCCTTCAGCACACAGATATATAAACACAGTAAAGCTTGTAAACAAAACAGGATATTCAACAATAATCAACTCACCCATTTGGAGAAAGAGTTGAGGTGTGCAGATGCTAAGTATAGGAAGGTTTTAAAGAGGCAAAACCACGTTGTATGACTCTACAGTAGTGGGTAGATATCATTGTATATTTAGAAAAATTCCTATATCAAGCATGAAGCCCAAAGTAAACTGTGAGTTTTAGATAATGTCTTGGCATTTTAATGCCATACATTAGTCAGGTTGATGAGAGACATAATATATAATACAAAGAAGAACTAGGCTGGACCAGAGGATATAATATGGAACTTTCTGAGCTCTTCAGTCAATTTTTATGAATCTCAAAATTGATTAAAAAAAAAAAACAGGTATTAAAAACACATTCCAGGGCTGAAAAGATGGCAGGGTTGGTAAAGTGACTGTTACACAAACACGAGAACCAGTGTTAAGAATGTGTCTCTAACATTCTTCTATAAAGCCAAACATGGCAGCACAGGCTTGTAATCACAATTGTGGGAGAGGTAGGGTCAGGTGGATCACTGCCTGGAGTTGGATGGTCATCCAGTTTGCCTGAATTAGTGAGCCCCAAGTCTGGGGAGAGACTCTATCTCATAGAAAAGGGGCTGGAGACTAAGGGAGGAAGTTATCTGATATTTGACACCTAGATTCCATGTGTATTCATGTACATGCAGGCCCATGTTCATGTGCACATGTAAACATGTACATACACATACACCACATAGCCATACAAATCATAATCCCAGCCCAACTTCACTTACTAGTAAAAGTTCTAATACATTGAAATAAATATTATATAAATGAACTCAGTAATATTTAGATATTAATGACGAAATAAGGATCATGTAAATAAAAATATAATGTATGTGCATATAATAAATATAATTTATTATAATAAGTAATAGAAAAAATGATTTGGTTGTATTCACAGTTTATGAATGTATCAGGTGAGTCCCAGCAACATGTATGACATCAGAAACCAGGTAAGACCAGAACTTTCTTAATGTGATGATAATGATATATCCTGAAAATCGACAATAAATTTAACTAAAACCAGTGATATAAAAATAAAGAAATATCAAAACTGTCTTTATATAGAAAGGATTTTTACATCTTTACAGAGACATTTTACCTTATTAAAGCTATGAAACAGATGTGAATAAATGGGGAGATTATTACATCTACTAAGATTTGATACATTATAAAGATGTCATTATTTTTGAAAAATTATCATTTAAATTTTATTTTCACTAACAATTGGATTCTTCTACCAAGTTCCACTCTCTTTGAATTATGCAAAAGTCAGAAAAACCCAGACTTCAGGATTTTGTTGGTGTCTTACACCTATATGAATCGTATAGATTCATGGATGTCACTGTGACATGTTTTGCACATGCATATAATTTACTCTGGATCCAAAGATTCTACAGCTAGAATAAAAACAAACAGAAAACTGAGAAACACATTGAGACATGAAGATGATTCGTGACATCATGTAGGTGGAACTGTCAACATCGGGTAAGTGAATGCCTGCACCGAAGCCAGGAACTGCGATGAAGGGAAAGTGCTCCTGCTTTCAGCATTTGACTGTATATTAGACAACAATTTAAATAATTGCGAAAACATTAGCCCTTTTTATCTGTGATGTTTAATTTTAGTTTTCAGCTTGAGTAAACATAGAATCATGTGGGAAGGGAGTCTCCTTATGCCTAAGCCCTGCTCTGGAGCTCTCCTTCTCTCTTAAAGGTAGATGGGGGAGGGAGGACATAGGTGAAGGGGGGAGCAAGACTTGGTCTTGAGAGAGATTAGGGTTGCTTGTTATAACACATACCTATCTTGACTTTAAGTTACTCTGAGACCAGAAGTTGCTGGCCTCTGAACCTACTAACACTTGTTGCTGACAGTGAGGGAAGAGTGGTTAGGTAAAGGATTTATAACTAGTTCTCCTTTCCCTGGCCAGGCATCCAGAAGCCTCTCTGGCTAGGCTGGTTAACTCTTTGAACCAGAGAGGAAAGAAAGGAAAATAATTAAGATTCTTTATATAGGCAAATATGCACAGACACATACACATTCATACATACATTTACATTCTCATTTAAACATTAACGGATTAACATTTTGTTGGGCCCAAACACCTGTCTTATCCAGTCCACAAATATTCATGCATACTTAAACACACACACACACACACACACACACACACACACACACACACACACACATACACACAAATAGAAATATACATTTGGATAAATGGATGGGTGGATGGATGGATGGGTGCAGCAGAGCTCCCTAAGCCAAATTGTCCAACAACTTTATTTCTTTTCTTGAGCCTTTGTATACCTTCTTGACCTTCTTAGGTAAAATGTTCTTTAGGAAATTAACCTCATAGATGAAATATTACATAAAATGAGATTAACAGAAGTATATCAACAACAAGTTCAAAGTAGTGTTTCATACTGGAAGCTCGTTATAAGTTCAGAGCAACAGTTAGCTTTTTTTTTTAAGACCTTGCCTTATCATAGTGTACACCTGTGGTTCCATCCTTAGACCTAAATGTTTTTCCTAGAACACTAATTTGTCTCAAGCCTATTTCTCCTTTTAGTGTAACTGAAAGCTCATTGTATTTCTTATTATGCAGCCTTTACTTGCTACTATGAAGAGTAGGCACACTCTATTCTTGGTTGTAACTTAATTACACTTTTCTAGCAAAACAACTAAGACCATTCTTAAAACTTTCTTCCTAGGGGTTGGGGATTTAGCTCAGTGGTAGAGCGCTTGCCTAGCAAGGGCAAGGCCCTGGATTCGGTCCCCAGCTCCGGAAAAAAAAAACAAAAAAAACAAAAAAAACAAAAAAAACAAAAACAAAAAAAACAAAAAAACTTTCTTCATCTTCATATTGATCTGTAGAAAATCTGATCAGTAGGGTAGACTAATATTATTATTAATTTAATAATAACAGGAATGGCATATCAGCTGCTAAAAGCAATCCTGAGATGAATTCTCTTTGGGACCTTGCCTCATAGAGCTCACCCATTGCAGAGCATACAAAAGCAGTGAGCCACTAACCAGGAAGGCCACCTGTTAGACTTAGCCTATCCTAGATGGCTCCTGACACCAATGTGGACTGTTTACATTGTATGGACATGTCTGGAGGGTTGTCTTAATTAAGTTAATTGATACGGGAGGACCCAGTCCAATGTGGGGGTACCATTTCCTAGGCAGGGGTTCTGAGCCAAGTGAATGGAGCCATCTAGTTGAGAATGAGACAGTAGGTAAGCATTTATGTGTTCAATTCGTTGTGCTCTTGTGGGTGTGATATGACTATCTGCTGCTGTGTCTCCCCCACAGTGATGGACTGTTTCCTGGAATTAGGAGTCAAACCAAACTCTTTCTCTACTTAGTTGGTTTTTGTGTGAGTATTTTGTCACAGCAGCAGAAATTAAAGCAAAGACAGTTTCCAAAATTATACTTCAACCTTTCAAAAAAAGATATCCCTTAAGGTATACACACACACACACACACACACACACACACACACACACACACACACACACTTATCTAGATACTGTTACCCAACTGATTCCAAAGAACAACTACTACCTCAATTTTTAAACAGTAAAAGAACAATGTAAGGAAATCATGAATATGGCTGGAGATGTAGTACAATGATAGAATACATATCTAGCATGTGTAAGACTTATAATGTGAATTTCAGCACTGGAAATAATTATGACTACACTTTATGAAAAATTAAATAAAATGTCAAACTCAATGACCAGTTTGAAAGAATACTTTAAAGAACATGAGACATTTTAATATGACATGTCACTGCCAGCAACAGAGTGGTGACAATCTTCATCTTAATTTCCTACAAGAAGTCTCGCGATTGAACCCCTGGCCCTCATGTGTGTACCCCAGAGCCATCTCCCAACTCCATGGGACTTTTGTTTCCCACTCTTACTACCACTTGGAGGTCACAGTTTGGATTTTTGCCATTATAATTAGTAGGAGTTTAAGTGTTATTTTGCATTTGATTTATAGACTTACTAATAATATATGATATTGAAGACCTTATATGCTTTTATGGTCATATTGCCAATTTTTCTGTCACATTTTAGTAGGTTTTTGCTTTCTGTCTATTGTTTTCTGGTTCTAGAGACAAAAATCCAGGTTGTATTTTGCTATGCGAGTATTCTACCATTGAGTTAAACCTCCATCCAAGCCCCTTTGAGATGGAGGTAAACTATGTAGCTAAGCCAACATTGTTCTTGCTTCATTATGCAGACCAATGTGGCCTAGAACGCTTGGGAGTTCTGGGATAATAAACACGTGCCCCTATACCCTGCACACTGTCCATTTAGTTATTGTGGAAATTCATAGAGCATTTTAAAAATAAACATTTCTTCCTTTTAGTCCTATTTTCAAAATCAGAATAATTAAAATTTACAACTATTGAAGACTAATGTATGTGATATATAGATGTCATTCTATCTATTTTTAAGGTAATATAGTTTCTTTTATATCTTTTAAAATTTGAATGCATATTAGTTACTTTCTGTTATAAAATACCATGAGGAAGGCGACCTATAAAAGAGTTTATTTTGGGATACAGAAAATGTACATCTACACAATGGGGTACTACTCAGCTATCAAAAACAATGACTTCCTGAAATTCATAGGCATATGGAATGAACTAGAAAATATCATCCTGAGTGAAGTAACCCAATCTCAGAAAAACACACATGGTATGCACTCATTGATCAGTGGCTATTAGCCCAAATGCTTGAATTACCCTAGATGCACAGACCACATGAAACTCAAGAAGGATACCAAAATGCTAATTTTTCACTCCTTCCTTAAAAGGGGAACAAAAATATCCATAGGAGGGGATAGGGAAGCAAAGTTTGGAGCAGAGACTGAAGGAACAGCCATTCAGAGCCTGTCCCACATTTGGCCCATATATATACAGCCACCAAAACTAGATAAGATGGATGAAGCTAAGAAATGCATGCTGACAGAAACCAGATCTCTCCTGAGAGACACAGCCAGAACATGTCAAATACAGAGGTGAATGCCAATGCTAGCAGCAAACTACTCAACTGAGAACAGGACCCCCATTGGATGAATTAGAGAAAGGTCTGAAAGAGCTCAAGGGGCTTGCAACCCAATAAGAACAACAAAGTCAACCAACCAGAGCTTCCAGGGACTAAACCACTACCCAAAGACTATACATGGACAGACCCTGGGCTCTAACATCATATGTAGCAGTGAATAGCCTTGTTGGGGAACCAGTGGAAGGGGAAGCCCTTGGTCCTGCCAAGGTTGGACCCCCAGTGTAGGGCATTGTTAGGGGGGGTGGTAATGGGGCTGGATGGGGAGAGGAACACCCATATAGAAGGGGATGCGGAGAGGTTGGGGACTGATGGACAGGAAACCGGGAAAGGGAATAACATTTGAAATGTAAATAAGTAATACTTATTTATAAAGTATTATAAGTAATACTTATTAATAAAAATAGAAGAACTAAAGAGTTTATTTTAGACTTACAGTTCCAAAAGGAAAGGAGTGCATGGTCTTCATTGCAGAGAAGCACAGGAGCAGACAGGCATGATGACTGGCGTATCTGAGAGTGCACATCTGAGACTGCAAGCAGGAAACTAGGAGAACATTAGAAATGAAAGGGAGAAAGCTAGAGAGTAAACCAGGAATGGCATGAGCCTTGGAACTCTCAAAGCCAATCCCCAGTGGCATACTTCCTCCTGGAAAGCCATACCTTCTAACTGCCAAGCATTGCCACTCATAAGGGACCACGTATTGAAATCCCAGAGAGTGTAAGGGGCACCTCACTGAAATCACCACAGGATGTACCACATCTGCTAATGAAGTACTTAACATAATGCTTTCCATATCTCTGCTAGTCATGATATATGCAAACCGAAAAGGTCTAAAGCTGTTGGTGTCTTAGAACACATACCAAAGACATTTCAATAACACTCTAAGGATTGTGGCATCACCAATGACCTTAATGGAACCAAGAATGGTATCGAATGAAAAACAAAACAAATAAACAAAGTCATAGGCAGTTATGACTAAAAGGTCCAGGAAGC
Organism: Rattus rattus; assembly: GCF_011064425.1. Classification (NCBI taxonomy): domain Eukaryota; kingdom Metazoa; phylum Chordata; class Mammalia; order Rodentia; family Muridae; genus Rattus; species Rattus rattus. Next base: position 234,755,810 of record NC_046154.1, on the reverse strand, counting down.
CTGGATGCTATTAATTTTTAGAAATATTTCTATCAATTCATGTGACCCTTTGCTAAGATGCTAAATACTGATGGTCTGCACCAGCTTTCACCAATGCCGACATCTAATACTGAATTGACTCAGTATATGTTTCTATCGTGTTGATCTGTCCTCCCTCAGTCAGACTGCCACAATGAATTAAAACTCTCCTCTGAAGAAAGACAGCAACCATCACAGTCTTATTTGCATACAGTCTCCAGGATAGAATAAAAAATATTACCAGGCCTAATAAGTGGGACAAAGCAAAGACAGAAAACTCTGCAGTGATAAGTACTGCAGTGATAAGAACTGCAGTGATAAGTACTGCAGTGATAAGTACTGCAGTGATAAGAACTGCAGTGATAAGTACTGCAGTGATAAGTACTGCAGTGATAAGAACTGCAGTGATAAGTACTGCAGTGATAAGTACTGCAGTGATAAGAACTGCAGTGATAAGTACTGCAGTGATAAGTACTTCAGTGATAAGTACTGCAGCTATCAGATAAGATTGTTGAGACCGTGCTAAGAACTATCAAGAGGAAAACAAAGTAAAAGATGAAAATGGTCCGCTGAGAAAATAACTCAGATGGTGTACTGGCTGGTTTTGTGTGTCATCTTGACACAGCCAGAGTCATCAGAGAAGAAGAAGCCACAGTTGAGATTCAGCTGTAAGGCATTTTAGTCCAAAAGCTCGGATTACCCAAGAGACAACTCACAGACTACATGAAACTCAAGAAGGACAACCAAAGTGCAGATGCTTCAGTCCTTCTTAGAAGGGGGAACAAAAATATTCCCAGGAGGAAATGGGGAGACAAAGTTTAGAGCAGAGACTGAAGGAAAGGCCATCCAGATATTGCCCCATCTGGGGATCCTTCCCATATACAGCCACCAAACCCAGACACTATTGCTGATATCAAGAAGTGCATGCTGACAGGAGCCTGATATAACTGTCTCCTGAGAGGCTCTGCCAGAGCATGACAAATACGGAAGCAGATGCTCTCAGTCAACCAATGGAGGAATTAGAGAAAGGATTGAAGGAGCTGAAGGGGTTTGCAAGCTCATAAGAACAATACCAACGAACCAGAGCTCCTGGGCACTAAACCACTACCCAAAGACTACACATGGACAGACCCATAGCTCCAACTGCATATGTAGCAAAGGATGGTCTTGTTGGGCATCAATAGGAGGAGAAAGAAGCCCTTGGTCCTGACAAGGCTCGATGCTGATGCCCCAATGTAGGGGAATTTCAGAGTGAGGAGGTGGTAAGGGGTGGATGGGGGGAACAGAAGCAGGGAGAGGGGGTTGGCATAGGGAGCTTATGGACAGGAAACCGGGAAAGAGGATAACATTTGAAACGTAAATTTAAAAATAGTCAGTAAAAAGTCTTTTAAAAAATTTTAAAAAGGCATTTTCTCAATTAGTGGTCAATGGGGGAGGGCCCAGCCCGTGGTGGGTGGTGCCACTCCTGGGCTGGAGGTTCTAGGTTCTATAAGAAAGCAGGCTGAGCAAACAATGAGAAGCAAGCCGGTTAGCCCCTTGCTCCATGGCCTCTGTATCAGCTCCTGCTTCCAGGTTCCTGCCCTGTTTTAGTTCCCATCCTGCCTTCCTTTGATGATGAACAGTGATGTGGGAGTATAAGCCAAATAAACTATATCCTTCCCAACTTGCATTCTGGTCATGGTGTTTGGTTGCAGCAGTAGAAGCCCTAACTAGGACAGATGGAAATAATTCTTGAGGTTAAAAAAAAAAGAAAACAATAAGCAATTGAGAAGTAGTTATACAAAGCTTATAACAAATTAAAAGCAGGAGAATTAGATAACTGCACGTTGGGGTCATTAAAAAACCATTTCAGAACAATCTTCTGTTTTAACAGTAAATGAAACAGGTTCACAGACCTGCAGTTGCTGACTCAGGATAATATGGCCATCCACACCTCGGCTAAGCCTGGGCAGATTCTCCCAATTACAAGCCATATATGCATTCCCTTGTTTCACACTTCAAAATGCTTTCCGTGCCACCCATTAAGCCAGAATGTCTTCTCTCTACATAATGGCATATCCAGAGGAATCATGAGATCCCATGTAGGGGAGGAAGGAAAGAACGACACCATATAGCAGGATGTCAGGTAACGTGGGAGACAGGTAAGTGGCAAGAATCATTTTCCAAAGTATACTATTGCTTCCTGGGATGACAAATCTGGAATAAGGGCCAAAGGTTGACCAGGATCCTTCTTTTCCTACAGCCATTGTAATCTCTGAGAAGTGGATATCCATAGTACAGTTTTGGAGAAATCAGCACACTAGTTCAAGCAGATGAATGAGTGCCCAGTAACTGTGGGCTTGGGAAGGGGGATATTGTTGCTCAATGGGCACAAAGTTTGAATTGTGCAGGAAGAGCGAATTGGAGAGGTTTCTTCTACAATATGTAACCTCTAGCTATCAATATTGTATTTTAACTCATTTTTATTAAGAAGTCGTGTTAAGTATTTATACAACAACAAAATCCAATAAGCAAATAAGAAACATAGGATCTGCCCACGTTCAAACACATCAAATAGATGCATTAAGCATGTAGAGGCACTGGAGAGACAGCTAAGCAGTTAAGAGCATTTGCTGCTCTTTCCAGAGCACCTACGTTTAATTACCTGCACATACATGATGGCTCTCAACCAATCGGAACTCCAGTTCTAGAAAAACATCATAATGAAACTCATAATTCCACATGGTAATTTTAAAATGAATAAAAGAACATAAAAATTAATCTTGTTAACATTTTTAGTGCATAGTACATGTACATGGCATAACTTTCTTTTTCTCTTCCTCAGCAGTGGACATTCCTTTTACAGAGCACTAGAGGCCATTGACTCTAAATATGTAGGTTTCTCTCATCTCACACTAGGGAAGCCACAAGCCCCATGGCTAGGAACAAGGCCAAGTTCCTATCTGTTGGACAGAGAAAATGTACACTGGGTTATACAGCCAACATCATCGTCATTATCAATAATGGTAATTACCAGTTACATAACTTACATAGTTATATTTATTTAGATATACTTGTTTGATTTATGAATACTTGACAAAATCACTTTTATCTGCTATTTATATTTGTAATATGTCTAACAGACTATTTGAATTACATGCGTAGCTTAGAAAGCATCTGTATTAGCTGTGGCTGGCTCCCAACACAATCACAGAAGTGAATAAAGGTATTAGCCACCTGATAAGATAGACAGGTGGCTTTTGTTAGTTTAAATAGGTACTCGAAGTTTGTCACATGCTGCAACATGAGTGATACCAAATGAAATAAGTCACTTACAAAATGACAAACATGATTCCACTTGTATATTTAAGTTGAACTTTCCCCCTTATTTCTACTCTTAAAGACAGCTTGACCTTCACCATTTATTTTTCCTTCTTCGAGAATTTCCTACAATGACACTTTATCTAATCTATTTCTCTCCCCTCAACCCACACCCACCTCCCTACACCCAACTTTATGTCCAGTTTTTTGAATCTCAACAAGAGTAATTTTTTTAAATGAGCTCTTTGAGGTAAATGGTGTAGAATGGTTCTCAGAAGTAGAATTTCACAGAGAAAAGTACTTAACTGTTTTTCTTGATGCAAATCATAAGCTTTAAGTTCCTTACACCACAGGCAAAATGCTTAATATATAAGTGGAGAGTGAAAGAAATCAATGTATATCAGGACTATATAAGTACATTAAAAATAGAGTATATATTGAACCTTGTACCTTTTCATGTGTTGAAGACAGTTTTCAACATGTGACTATTCTTAATCACACCCCTTATCAGAGGAAGGCTTTTATGCCAGCAGTTGTTAAAGAAGACTATTTGGTTCTGTCCATTTCACATAAGACTAAAAATTGAACTAAATAGAACACAATAGGTCACCATAAATCTACTCATTTAAAACTGTCATTCATGAGGAATACATTTTACAGTGTGAACAACAAATTTTAAAAATCCTGACAAAATTAGTGCAATCAGGAAGAAGTGGATAGTAGCAATGATGTTTTCTAACAGTTTTATTTGGAACCCATACACAGTTCTCATCTTTTTCAGCCTATTTTCCAAAAAGCCACAATTACACTTCAACAAAATGTGCTCTAGCATAATCTCTTACAAAGGACACAACAGCAAGAAGGAAAGGGCCTCTATAGAAAGTCACACAAAGACATTTCTTACAAGAGCCCCACTCGTCCAGTGGGAAAGATTTGGTGAATCAAGGCCTTCTGTCATTGTGTACTTTGCAATATTCTGGTAAGGAGAATTGCCTCTAAGTATCACAGCTCCTTCTCCATTACCTCTGCTGCCTCCTTTAAGCAAACTTCATCCACCCATGTTCCACCCAGCATAACACTGGTCACCATGGGACACTTTGCTTTTATTCCTAGTATAGTAGATGAAGGGAAAACATGTTGAATTTTTCCTCTAAATGCTTCTGATCAGATCCTACTCTAGTTACTGTAACAAAATAACACAGACTTCTTAACTTAGAAATGATAGTTTATTTCTCTAGTGCTGGAGGCTGGGAATTTATAGACCAGGGTGTTAGAAGGTTTGGAATCTAGAAAAAACCCCTTCTCAGTATTTTATAAAATGCTTTGTTAACAAGACCTCATGTGACTGAGGAAGGAGACTGGTACTGGGTCTTCACATGGTGGAAGAAATGGAAGGACAAGGGGTACATCTTAGGGTTTTACCTCTGTGAACGGAAGCCATGACCAAGGCAACTCTTTTTAGGATGACATTTAGTTGGGTCTGGCATACAGGTTCAGAGTTTCAGCTTGCTATCTTCAAGGCAGGAGCATGGAAGCATCCAGGCAGATGTGGGGATGGAGGGGCTGAGAGTTCCACCTCTTGCTCTGAAGGCAGCTAGCCGAAGACTGGCTTCCAGGCAGCTAGAATGAGATTATTAAACCCCACGCCCACAGTGACACACCTACTCCCACAAGGCTACATCTCCTAATAGTGCCACTCCCCAGGGCCAACCATATCACAGGGCACTAGTGAGGACCCTTTGACTTCTTTGAGGAGATCACTACTCCCAAATATCTCTTCCTATTAATATGATCACACTAAGGGTTTAAGTTCTAATGTATGACTTTCTGACCAGTATATACATTTAAACTATGGCTTAATCCTTCAACAATGTGTGATGTTTCAATATTCCCAATGGATGAAATAGATTGGTATTAACAGTTGGATCCATTTACTGAGACTTTCCATGACTTGAAGGGATAGTTACCAGCCATGTAATTGGAGAATTTAGAACTATGGGTTCCTGCCTTGCCCAGGAAGGATAAAGGGGCTAACGGTTGAATCAATTGCTAATGGCCAGTGACTTAATCAACCATGCTTTATGATCAACCCCTCCCCACAAACCATAAAAACCAGAGTTTGGAGAGCTTCTGAATTGGTTAACCTGTGGAGGTTCTGAGGGTGACATGCCTAGAGAGGGCTTTATATCCCTTCTCATGCATGCTGTTCCACATGACCTCGAATCTGGCTACTCATCTGCGGCCTTGTGTAGTCTTTATTACAAACCCATAAAGAAAAGTCAGCACTGTCCTGAAAGCCATGTGGGACATTGAATAAGACCAAACCCAAAGAGTATGGAGGAACTGTGGGCGCCTCTTATTCATGGCTGGTTGGTCTAAAGCACAGTTAATGGCCTTACCTGTGATTGGTATTAGAAATTTAAAAATAAAAATAGCCTCTGGGGACTGGGTTTTTCTCCTTGAAGACAGCGTCTAGTGTCAGAGCCAGGCTAAATCATAGGATGTCAGTTGGTGTCTGAGAATTGTCTGTTGTGGAGAAAAGTTCACATACCTGGTTTCAGGAGTAAAGCCTGAGGGTAGAGTGAGTGTAGGAAAAAAAGCAGTTGGTCTTTCCTATTAACAGAAAGGAGCGTTAAATCAGGCTGTCACAGGAGAAAGATGCCACACGTCAGCACACTAAGAATCTACTCACGAGTCTCTTGCACCTCTACCTGCCTGGTTCATAGAACATTTTGACTTCTAATAGTCTCAATTCCTGCTACATTATGGTGAGTTTAAGGAGTCAGAGCTTGTGTTTCTAACAGAAATATGATTTTCTTAAAATAGATACCCATGAGTCATGCAAAACAGTAATACCATGTCCCGAAGATGCCTATCACATTCTGGAGGAACTTGGTCTGCTGTGCTCTTCAAATGAACTCCATGTAAATAGAAAAATAGTCTGGCCCCTGAAGCACAATCTTCACTCTCCTCCCATTTGCCTTTCAATCCTCCAAAGTCTATGTTTGTATTTGAACCAGTCTTTCAGAATCAGGTAGAAATTTAAGGCTTTCCAGTTCTTCAGTCAGTAATAATTAAAGAACAAACCCCAACCCTTTCCCTAAACTTTTTAAAGCACTAGCACTGATAAACACTTTTGGTGAAGTTATAGTCTCTTTCGCTCACCTTCTCCCTAAGGAAGTCATTTCTGGAATTTTTATCATCACTTTAAAGAGATTCTCACAAGTAGTTAGCATTCAACTGGAGTCTCCCCGTTGTGGGCCTCAGGCCTTTAGAGACTTAGGATATAGGGAGTTTCTGAAGCAATTCTATTGACTTTTAAAACATTACTGAACAAATGCTATCAAAAGGCCCAGCACTCAGTGGATATTTCTCTGTCTTTTTCTCTGTCCAACAGGTACCTTCTGAGTAGAATCCTCCGTGACAGAATCAAACACTCAAGTGCCAACTTTTTCAGAACTAGGCAGAAAGGGGGAGCAGGGATAATACTCCTTTGTTTCTTTTCTCTCAAAGCAAGAGTGTGAGTAAGGAGTGAAGACAGAAAAACCAAACCCCCTCAGGGTCCTGATCCTTTGTGTGGAAAGCTTTGAGCTGCGTTTCTTTGAGTCCTGGCAAATTTCATTTAAAACAGGGAAATTTTTCTAGTGTCCTAAAGCGCTGGAGTAGCCCTGTGGAGGCTTTTCCTGGTGGGGGAAATGGAAACCTCAGTGAGTTTTTTCTTTTTTAGGACAGAGGCCTTGCTTTCTAATACTCACCTCTTCCTTGTCATCTTAACCTCCATTTCAAAATAAAACAATGTTGAAAACTTTTAAAATGTTCGTGGCTTATATTTTCCACTAAATGTAAATCACACCTATTCATTCCCATAAATGTTTTATTTGTATCTATTTCCTAGGATCCACTACTGACTAATTTATACGTTGACATAAAAATTAACTATGTCTGGCACGAACTCTAAGGAGGGGAAGAAACACCCTAGGTATATGTGTTTCTACTGAAATATCCATTTTCAATGCAATTTAGGCATTAGTTTCAAATATTTTATTGTTTTTATTTTATTTTATTTGAGATAGGATCTCACTCTGTCGCTCTGTTCTAGAACTCTCTATGTAGAGCAGGCTGGCCTCAAACTCATAGAGACCTGCCTGTGTCTGCTTCCAGAGTGCTAGAACTAATGGCAAGCACCACCATGCCCAGATTTAAATCTTTTATCTTAATTTAGATGGGAATTTACATATTACTCTCAATTTTTCATCTACTGTATGATAGATAAATTCTAATGTCCAATATTTAAAAGTATAAAACTAATTTGGGGGCAGCATTTCTAGTCATATAAATGAGTAGGTTTGTGGCAGAGTGAACGGGATATATGGAGAATGAACCAACTGAGGATAGGTCAGAATCCAGGTAGACATAAGAACATGATCAAAAGCATCTGCCAGAGAGGGTCCACATCGGGGGGAGACAACTAGGAAGCAGCAGCTGCTGGGTTCGACCCGCTCAGTCTCCACAGGTCACTGGAGGTTGTATTTTTTGTCAGTTCTTATCAAAAACTGTAGGAAAAGGGGAGTAACATTGAACCTTTATCAAAATAGCCGATATGATTTGCCTGTACTTGAGGGATTTTGGGTTTTTTTGTTTGTTTGTTTTCTTTTCTTTTCACATAAAGTACTTGATACCCATCAAAGCCTTACAAATATCCATGATGTTGCCATGAGAGTTGGTGTGGAAGCCAATGGCTAAAAGTTTGAAAAGAAAGTTTCAATAATACTCCTTAAAGAAAGGTAGAAGTAAAAGAGAATAAAGAAAGAGAGGAAGAAAACATACAAAAAACCCTTTTAAAGGTAAATAAATCTACAAAAAACTATATATTTAAAAAAAGTTACAGTCACCTCCCTACTGTTAATAGCCCCCTTCTTCTCACAGCTTATCTCATGTAATCTCCCATGACTGTCTGAATCCATAACCCATTTGGGAATCTGTGGACTGTTTCTTGGTTACTTAAGATTTAATAACTCTATGTGTGAATGTTTTGCTTGCACGCATATCTCTGCACCATGTGCATATATGATGTGAAAGAGAGCATCAGATCCCTGGAATTGGAGTTAGAGATGTTTGTGAGCCATCATGTGGATGCTAGGAATCAAACCTTTGTTTTTGACAAAACCAATAGGTGCTCTTAACAACCTGATCCATGTTTCCAGCACCCTCAGCTATGTGTTTCTTATACATACACACTTAAGGTGAACTTTAATTCATAAAATTGGTGTGGTGAAAGTTTAGCAATAATAACTAATGTTAAAATTGGAAGAATTGACCCTCTCACCTCATAACTCTCACATCAACAGACAGGAGTGTGAGAAAACACCTGAGGCACTTGGAAGCCATTTTTACTTAAAGAGCAAAGACTTCTCACTGGGGCCACACAAAGTAACTTAAAAAAAGAGAACGAAAGCCGTTTTTCAATATTTGTGCTTGTGTTTCTGTTATGCCCGCAAGCGTGTGCCCCACATGGGTGAGTTTAGTTGTGTGTGCAGGTCAGAGCATGGGGTTAGTGATCTTCCTTGATCAGAGTCATGGACCTTTGGCTCCTCTATCCATTGTGTTGATTAAATCTCCCTGCCTATCAGCATCGATCATCTCTTTAATTAGCATGTTGGGCTGAGCCCCCAAGCTTCACTGGCTGGGGACTGCTAGAGTCTCTTAACCCTCCAGTGACGCATGCCTCTTACAGAAGCTGATTTTGAATCCTGCCTTGACAGATGTGTAGCTTTGGGCAAGATGTCATCGTTCTGTACTTTAGTTTTCTTACCTGTAAAATTGGACAGAAATAATTCTCACCTAAGAATCTACTGTCAGTATTATGGGAGATGATATCCTTGCGAAGTTCTTGACACAATAGTTTAATGTATTTCATTAAAAATTTCATCCGTAAAGCACATGGATTTGTTTATACTAAAAACGTGTGATAAGTTGACTTTCTCAGTGACTGACATGACAGTCTTCAAGCAAATTTCTTTCATCAGAATATGACAAATGTTACTTGATCAGTCTGTGCTTAAAGGTTTCATCACTATCGTGACTATTATGGTTTCCACTTTTAAATACGCGGTTCAGTCCTCTCCTGTCTCCCCAGGGTGTGACTTCCAACTCCATCTATTTCCTGGGCTACCCCACATTCAGCAGGAACACAAGCTACTTTTGCATAAGTCCTGTCCTTTTCCACCTGTACAGATTTTATGCAAGCTCTCATCTCTGCCCCAAATTTGCCACTTTATGCATTCATGTACAATTGCATTCAAAACCCGAGTCCCACTTCAACATCATTGATCTGATCTTACATCCTCTGATGCTGAGAGCTGCCTTTGTCTTCCTGTGTTTCTCTAGTAGCCTGGAAGTGTCAATAATGACACTTACTATAAGCATCATCCATGTCTCTGGGCAGAACCCCACTGTGTCCTGACCACCGTGACGTATTTTACATTGGCTCATTACTTGGTAATCACTTTATACACAATTAAATAAATAAACAAGTACGAAAGTACAGGCACATCGGTCTCTCTCCTGTTTGAACAAAGACAACAGAGCTGGGCCTACACAATTGGTAGAGAAGAAGTATTTTAGGTGCATTGTTCCAAGTAGTTTGGTTATTCAATAGACGTTTATTGGATGCCACACTGTATGCAAGGCACTGGGTACACTTTGGAGTAGAGAGAAGGAAACACTGTCCTACTTTCAACCGTGGGTAGGGGGTGGGGGAGTGCAGGGTAGACAGAATTGGGATGCACACTGTTGATGCCCATATTTGAGTGTATAGGGAAATTCTGACTCAAGTAAGTCCATAAAGAATAAAAGAGTAACAAACTTGTTCTCGAGTCCTGGAAGACATGTTTGTATACACATAATTTTGCCCTTGTCCTCTGAGTTTTATAATTTTAAGGCAACTTTCTGAAATTAATGTAAATGAGCAGAGCTCTTGTATTAATTTTCTAAGGTACTCGTCACAAGTTCTCACATACTGGGTAGCTTTAAAGAACAGAAATTAATCTTTTCCAGGTCAGGAGTCTGCTTTGCAAGCTCAGTTGCTTTTGGGTGCCTTGGAGGAAAACCAACCACTTGGTTCTTTTCTAGGTTCCAGTTATTATCAGCAACTTGTCACAATCCCTGGGTGCTGCCCTCATTCAGTTCCTGCCTTTGTTAGTCTCTAAGTGTCCCCTCCCCGTCTCTGTTTGTGTATGTTTGTCTTGCCTTTTCATATTTTCTATTTTTTCATAGACAACATTTTGAGAGGCCCTAATTGCATCTGAAAAGACCTTTTCAGACCCTGTCACAATGTACAGTTCTGGTTAAACATGAATTTTGTGGGGACACAAATGCGACCCACCTCAGATATCCCAAGCGATATAATAAAAATGGTTTTACTAGCACGCCAGGTGTGAACCGCACCTTATCTCAGAATCATTAGTTATGTCAGAAACAAACAAACTGTTTGACTTGGAAAACTCAATTAAACCTTCTGTTTTCTTTTTCCCCAATCTGTTAAGAAAGCTATTTAAGTCAGAGTCTCAAATTAAATAGTCCATCCCTTCCCCATTAATGCTTCTATCTCCCAATACCACCTTTTATATAAGGGCCCTTATCAATTGATTTTTAGTCTTCTGTGGTTGTTTTGGGGTTGAAAAGATTTTCCTCCAAATATTACTTCCTATGCTATGCTATTTCTATCTTGAAAAAGTTTAGAAATGATGTTCCTTAACTCAGTGTCTTGTCTGCTGCCTCTCACTTTACGTATCTAGGTGAGATAACCTAGCTTTAATAGTATTCTGTCCTCACAGAACATTTTGGGAGTAAATGATCTAACATCTTTCTTACAAACTGCATTGTGACAACAGGCAAAAGCAGGACCATCCCGGTCAAAGGGGAACATAGGGCCACAGAACCCATATCTGCTTACTGTCTTGGGTCCTTCAGTTCCATTAAGCTGTCGGGGTTTAATTATAGCCTTCTCTTCTAATGGCAAAATTTATGCTCATTAATAAGATGACTGGTTAATTGGAGAAATTTTGTGGTTGTTTTTAAATCTGTAGCCAGCTTTCAGATCCTCAGCCCAGGGGACCAGGAAGCTCTTCTCAAAGGACATGCACTGACTGCCAAAGCAGAGACTCTGTACCAGTGTTTCTCCAAGCAAACATTCTATTTACTTAATACTTAGGCCTTAATCTGTAAACACAAAAAATCTAATAATCAATATTTCACACATTTCATGGCATGGTGTGTGGTGACAGGGGCAGCCAACTAGGCAATTTACAAAACGTATTTTAGAATGAAAAAAACAAAACAACATGTAAAAATACACCCTATTTAGGGGAAGAATGCTATTTTTAAATTGCTCACGCTCTGTTGCTACATTTTTTTTCTTTTTCTTGAGATGGGATCATTCCAGTTAGTCGAAGATGACCTGAAATCTTGTTCCTCATGACTCTATCACCTGAGTGCTAAGATTACAGTCTTGTGCCATCGCTCCCTATTTTGCAGTGCTGGGAATTATAGCTGGGGCCTCCTAGGCAAAGACTCTATCAAACAAGCTGCAAGCAGCTCCCATCATAGAGGGCTTGAAGGAATAGTGTTCTACAACCACTGCCGATAGCAATGGTTCATTTTCTTAAATTAAAGTGGAATGTAGAAGTGGCGCTCTTGAAGAATCATGCTTACAATTTGAACTGAGGAACAGGACCCCTGTTGAAGGAAGAGAAAGAACTGGAAACAGCCTCGAGACCCCTATATGAAGAGACTGCTTTAACAAGCCACTACCCAAAGACATTGACCCTGGAGACCTAATTTATCCTTTAAGGGGTCCTCTAAGTGGTGGACTGTTGGGGAGAGGGCAGCAATGGGGGGGGGTTGGGAGGTAAGGAGGGAAATGTTTGCCCGAAACCAGGGAACACCAAATATGAAAGTATATAGAAATACCAAGTTAATAATAAAAAATATATATAAACAATAAAAAAAAAAAAGAAGAGACTGCTTTAACAACAAGACCTAGTCAACTGTAAGGTGGTTTTGAAAGGAATGTTCTACTGTCGTTTAATGCTAGACTTTCTGTCAATCACTCAAAGTAGTTTCTATAAGCAAGATAAACCTTATCTAAGGAATGCTTTTAGCAGAATGCACTTGCTGTCTAGGAGGGGTTTTTTTTAAGCAAAGATAACAGGAATTTATGGATCTGTGTAAAAAGCCACATAAGCTAAGAAATTCTCAGAGTGAAAAATGAAGACGTTCAGATACTGAGGTGACTGGCTACAAGCCTCACTGGGCAGCAGCAATTAGCCTGAAGGTTAGCGACTACCTGCATCCTTGTCAATACCAGCAAAGCCTGATAGGGCTAAAAACTTGTGGTTCTTGTGAGTTTCATCAAATTCTGATAGTCTTGTTTCACATCCTTGTCATGGAGGGTACTTATTCTATTTTAAACTCCCTTTGCGGTTCAGTTAATGTAGGTCTGTCTCACAACCTTAGAACGGTTTGTCCTCCCTCTTTCTTTTCTTTCTCAGTTTTTAAGAATAACTATAGCATTTAATTGAAGTCCAGCAATCTGAGATAAAAAAAAGAAACCAACAAGAGCTCCAGCTCCCCTTAGAATATAATGTCCTGCCATTACTCAACCTAGTAAATCATGTGCTCCTGAAATGTTCTACCCAAGGTGATCGGCTTCTCAGCATTCACAACCCTAGCTATGATCATGATGAGCTCATGCTCACCCCACCCAAGTCTGCTTTACTGAGCCAAGGAGGATGCAACTTACTTGAAATCATGACTTCTCTTGTCCCCGGTAACATTATCTCTTTTGTAGTGTACACAGGTGTAGTTTCATAACAAACTTGTAAGTTGTTGACGGACACATAGTGAACTTGCATTGCAGAAATGGGAATTTATTGCTTAATTATGTTTTTATTTCTCTGGCAAGAGATGCAGATGCCTAGTATAGACCCCCCAAATAGACACTGTTTTACCTGCTTGAAAGCAAACATGATGCTGTAACTGTCAATGTTTCCTAGCAATATTTGTGGATATGTTTCACTTATTTAAGAGGATAGGCTGCAACAGGCTATGGCTTCTCCTGTTTCAATAGCAAGCTGACAAAATGACATATAAATAAATTTTAAAAATCCAAATTCATAATTAGGGCACCCATGAGTGCTGTTCCTTAGACTAGAAGCTTTGCCAAATCCATACGATTATTAAATACTTATTCATGGCTAAAACACCACAGAGAAATCTAAGAGAGCAACTGCCCCAGCCAAAGCAACAGACTTGGACTGTACCAAGTCTGTACTATCAGGAGTGACTGGCATTTGAATAGGAAGCACGTCAGGCACAAACACCAAATGAGCCCTTGGCTTTGCTAACAGCTCACTACCCGACTGTCAGTTTATCCTCAAATCCTCCCCTCAGTCGAGGACCACAGATGGTGGCATAGGTTGGGGAAGTTCCTGTTAGAGAAGATAGTGTCCTTTCATGCTGCATTTCTGGGAGAACACCCTGCCGGTCATTATCCAATGTTTAACCTCTCCGTGACAATATCCATAGCATTATCATCATGGGTTGTTTTCCAAGATGCCATTGAAAAGATACATCACAGTCTGACAGGATACCTCCTATCCTCAAAGAGAATACATAACTTGGGGTCACTCACTGAGAAATTCTCTTGACAAAGGAAGAGAGAGTAGAGGCAGTTGAGACCCTGACTGGATAGTCATATGTGTTTCTCCATAGCTATCTGAGACCAAACCCTCAACTGTGGGGAACTTCTAGAGGAGAAAAAAAAGTCTGCTTAAAACATCTTAGATCACATTTTATGCTTTTAGTTATTCTTGTCCTTGGTTGGTAATTGAATGACATTCTTCCTATGCCCTGGAACACAAGACCAGTTCCAAACAAACAAACAAACAAACAAACAAACAAACAAACAATTGGTTCACTGTCCAGCCTGGGCATCATAATAAAAGAAAACATTTTGGTAAGATACCCAAGTCCCTAAGACTGACCTGGCTTGTGGTTGGAAAACTGGGGCAATTTTGTCCAAGGTCACAGGGACTATGTTTTTTCCAGGGAAAGTAACATTTCCCAAATGGGTCAAAATTGATTAAATGTCTAAGAGTTTCTGAGTTGGAAGAAAATGGATGCAAAGAGATTTGCTCTTTTTTTTTTTTAAACATGGGAGCGAAAGACCATTCGTGAAGAAAGTTACCAACCTCAAAATGTCATGTATAAATAATGCTTCTGAACAACCCAAGGATAAAATCCTTAGGCCAAAGAATAATTATGACGATGCAGCAACTACTTTGCTCAACAGTATCATTTGGTGCTTTCTGGCCAAATCAGGAAATTCATTTATTGAGGTATGGAGGGCAGGAAAACTAATCCTCTAATGTTTTATTAATTTTTACTAAAATGAAGCTAGTTCTGAAAAACATAAAAGTGTTTGTTAGAGCTCATTAGGGAAGATGCAGACTTTTAAAATAACTGCTTTATTTTGAGGCTAAAGGGAAACAAAACCTCAAGCCACAAATCTTTAGGTTTTGTAATATGTGTGCATGCAGCATATGGAGGTCAGACGTCAACCTTGAGTTTCATATGCATGAGCCATCTATCTTGCTCTGTGTGTGTGTGTGTGTGTGTGTGTGTGTGTGTGTTATATGTGTGCAGAATGCACTATTATATACAAAAATTTATAGGGAGTCATGCTTTATCACTGTCCCTCTTATTCCCTTGAGACAAGGTCCTTCACTGAAACTGAGGCTAAACTGGCATTCATAAGCCCTACCTCCTGTCCCTGCTACCATAGTACTAAGGTTATTAACACATTTGGCTATGCTTAGCTTTTCACATAGGTGCTGGGAATTTGATCTCAGGTCCTCAGGCTTGGGTCAGAAATACATTTACACATTAAGTCATTTCTCCAGGCCTACTTGGTCAGACAGTTTCTTATTAGGCTGGGATTCATTGAACAGACTAGAAATCTACGTCTGTCTTCTTGCTGTTGGCATTCCAAGTGTGTGCTTTCATATCTGGCTTTCTTACACTGGTTTTGGAGATTAAACTCAAGTCATCATGCTTGTACGGCAAACACTTTGATGACTGAGCAATCTTTAGTCTTTTTTGGGGGGGAGGTGTTTATTCAATTTCCTCATAGGCTTTATGTCCTCATTAGTGTGATACAGATAGAATAGACCCAAATGGTTTGTAATAGTAATTATGCAAATATGCATATGCATTTTAGGAAACAAGCTAGATGAAATGAAAATTTAAGTTCATAAAATTAAAGCTTTATCTTCTCTTTTTTTCTGCCCCAAATCTTCCAGCTCAGTCACTTCACAGTAATAAAATTACCTGTTCATACCAGCTACGAACAGGTATCTGATAGACATTTGCTGAAGGGAATAAAAATAGTCTCAGATCTCAGAGTAGAAAATTGGGTAGGGACTACACTCTGGGTAGATTCCATGTTAAAAACTTTGATTTCGAGTGAGAAGTATTTTTAATCAAATTTGATATGAAAATGGGGAATGAGAAATTATGTTTTGGAATCAGCTGTGTGGTATCTTGTAGGAAAACTACTGAACAGAAATATGAGGGTTATCAGTTCAAGAGGTACTGACTCTCATGACCACAATTCTGATTTCTCTGATATTTCTAATCATACCCCATTATGGAGGGGAACAAAGATGGCGGGACAGGAAGCAGGGAATTAATAGTATTGATATTATCAAAGTTGTAACATGGCACGCTTTCCTTCTGGGTTATTCCAAATGTCGAAGCATTTGTTTATCAGAAAAATAAGCCTGCAAGTGGGCCACCATTATTTTTGACTCTTTATGTGAGAAAATTTGCAGACCAATGTTATGTAGTTGCCAAGTCTTTCTTTATTTTATTAAACTATACGATCTTTTCAGCTCGACATTCAAAAATCAGACTTCCTAGTATTGCCCTCAGGACTTACCAGCATTATGCAATACTGGGATTATGGAAAACGATGGCCCTGCTTCCACAACAGAACATGTCCTCCTCACCGAACCCTCAGTCATCTTCCTCCTCTTACTCATGTGCCTCTCCCCTTTTCTGCTAATGGATGTAATCTCTGAATTTTGTAGGTATAAGACTTTAACCAACACCAGAATGGAAATGAGTATTTGGTTTGCTCTGAAGGAAAGAATTCCTTCTAGATTTTAGGGTCTCAGTTCAGCCCTGGAGTCAGTTTTTGGGGTCCTTTCCTATGCTGGTCTAATCGTTCTTTCAAGAGGCTGACAAGTTTCACAGAGACGCTAATAGTTTCTCTCCAAGGATTAAAATTATTTGTACAAGCTCATAATCAGCGTGTGACAGGGCATAACCAAAAGCATTGAATTTTTATAGGAAGAGAAAGACTTTGAGTGAAAAGAGCTTTTAATATGTAGAGATGTGCAGGGACCTTCTAAATGACGCTGACAGCGCCTTCCATTCAGGTGTCAAAACAGAAGGCAATAAATTACTGAAGAGGTCTCAGCAAACAAATGTCCCTGTGTGTCATTCTGATGGATGTGCTGACCTTGCTTTCTCTTGCTCTCTTATTTCTGTGGTTTTGAGAACTCATGCGCCCTGTTGTCTCACTGAAAAGAGAGAAGTGTCTCTAACGACATTTCCAAAGTGAAGAACGCTGACCTTTCCAAGAGAAAGACGCTTAGACATTTATTAACTAAAAGAAGCAGGGTGTATGTGTGTGTGTACTGTGACTGCAGTGTGTCAGCTTACATTTGAGCTTAAAGATCAACTACTGAGTGCAATGGCAGGAAGTGCCTTTAGACACGTGCAAGTTCAAAATGTGCTGTTTTTCATTAATTTATTTAAGCACTTTGCATCCCGATATTAGTCCCCCTTTTTGCAGTCCCCACCTCACAAAGGTTCTACCCCCATTCCCCCTTTATTCTCTTCAGAGAAGGGGAGACCCTCCCTGAGTGTCACCTTACCCTGGCACATCAAGTCACTGCAGGACTAGGCACCTCCTTTCCCATTGAGGCCAGATATGGCAGTTCAGTTAGGGGACCTGAGGCCAAATATGGCAGTTCAGTTAGGGGACCGGGATCCACAGGCAGGTAACAGATTCAGGAGCAGTCCCCATTCCAGTTGTTATGGGATCCACACGAAGACAAAGTTGCACATTTGCAAAACATATGCAGGGGTTGTGGGTCCAGCCCATGCTCTCTCTTTGGTTGGTGGTTCAGTCTCTGGAATCCCCCAAGGGTTCAGGTTAGTTGACTCTGTTGGTCTTCCTGTGGAATCTCTATTCTCTTCAGGTCTCTCAATCCTTCACCCAACTCTTCCATAAGACTCCCCTAGCTCCATCTAATGTTTGGCTGTTGATCTCTGTATCTGTTTCTGTCGGATGCTAGGTGGAGTGTCTCTGAGAACAGTCATGCTACGATCCTGTTTGCAAGCATAACAGAGCATCATCCATAGTGTCAGGGATTGGTTCTTGCCCATGGGTTGGGTTTCAGTTTGGGCCAGACATTGGTTGGCCAATCCCTCCATCTCTGCTCTGTTTTTGTTCTTGCATTGGCCATTCTCTCAGTCTCGGTTCTATTGTCCTTGAACATCTTGTAGGCAGGACACATTTCAGGTCAAAGGTTTTGTGGCTGGGTTGCTGTTCTAATCCCTTCACTGGCTGTCCTGCCTGGCCACAGACTGTAGCCACTTTAGGCTCCATACCCACTGCTAAGGGTCACAGCCACAGTCACCTCCATAGAATCCCTGGGCACCCCTCTTGCCTGTCCCAGCTCTCCAGCCTGTCTGTTTACTTCTCCCTGCTCTCCCTACACCTGATCCTCCCACTTCCTTCCACATCGCTTCTCTCTCCATTTTTATATCAGTGTGCAGATCTCAAGTTTCAGTGAAGGAAATATTCATGCAAATCTCAATCTTATAACTTTGATTTGCTGTCATATTAATTTCCAATTAAATTAAAATAATAATAATGTACTACAGTTTTAGTTTTAAAAGAAAGAAATGTTTAATATCTATATTGTGCATTGAACTTTAAAAATATTCTAGACATAGTAATGTAGTATCACACTTTTTTTTTTTACCAAGAAGTGATAATGTTTATAGTACGAATTACTGAATCTTCTATATGAGGAAACTCAGTTCTAAGACATAAGAATGACTCTAATAATTGTGGGACTGTAGTTATAGATGGCTGTGTGGTTTTTTTTGTTTTTTGGTTTTTGTTTTTGTTTTTGTTTTTGTTTTTGTTTTTTTTTGGTTCTTTTTATGGAGCTGGGGACTGAACCCAGGGCCTTGCGCTTGCTAGGCAAGCGCTCTACCACTGAGCTAAATCCCCAACCCTGGCTGTGTGGTTTTTAAGAAAATCATTTTACTTTATATTTATAGCCTTTAATGGCTGAGCCATCTCTCCAGCCCATCATTTTACCTTAATTTAAGATCTCATATTCCTGATTTGTAAACTTAGGGCTCTCTCTTCTCAGAAACTCAGGACTTTATCTATGAAGGTAGAACAATGGGTTCTTAAATGATGTCTACATTCTAGGCTGGGGAGATGGCTCATTTAGTGAAAGTGCTCGTCCTATGAGTGTGAGGAAGACTTGAACTCAAGCTGGGCTGCATGTCTAGCTGTAGTGGGTCGGTGGGACTAGAATCTTCTGACTTTCTTTCCAGCCTGTCTAACAAATTTGGTGAGCTCCAAGCTCAATGTGAGACTCTGTCTCAAAAAGCAAAATGGAGGAAGAAGAAGTTTATTGAAGAAGGCACCCGACCTTGACTTCTAGCCTCAACATATACATGTGTGTTCCCATGAACACTACTACACATACATATACATATGTACACACACACAGAGGCACACACACAAACATATGTGTCCATAAATATGTTAAATATCTGGAATCTGTAAATTTTATTTTACATGAAAAAATTTCAAAGAAAATTACAATTCATAATTGGCAGACTTTAATTACAGAAACTATCCTAGATTATCCTAGATTTTCCAGGTAGACTCAATGCAACCATATGATTCTTAGAAGTGAGACATGTGAGAGAGAGACACTGTAGGAATAAGTCTATTTAACTCTAAATAGACTGATGCTATTGGAGAAATGCTGACAATGGAAAAAGAAGATACCTGTCGAGGCATGTCGGAACCCTTCAGAACCTGGAGGAGGAAGATGGGTAATCTCTTGGAGTTTCCAGAAGGGGAAGATCTTTGTCAACACCTTGACTTTGCACCTCAATCTTTTCACTTTGGTTTCCATTCCCCCGGGATCATAAAATAATGTTGTTTGAAGTCACAAAGTTTAAGGTCATTTTTGATAAAGTGTTGGATTTTGTGAAATCCAGACTTTCATCGATGAGAATGTTACATGTTTTCCTATGTAGCCTGACAAATATGACAGATGGTATCAATGCATTCTAAACATTGAGTGCCTTTGCAATCTTATAATCAATCTCACATTATCAAATCAAAAAGTTACACTTAATTTTGGATTTAATTTTCTATTTTAAAATTTTATTTATAGTATTTATTGGTCAGAATAGTATTTATTAACTTATTGTGTTACTATATTATGTTTATGTGCATATGCTTCAGTGATTTGTTATCTGCACATTAAATAATACAGTCTACTTTATTTAATAGACAAAGTCAAATTCTAGGTATCTAGAGTCATGAATGTTGAAAACATTTGACGCCAAGAACATTGGTAATCTCGTCTACTTGCTTATCTGAGGCAGGAATATCAAGAGTTCAAGGCCAACTTCATCTATGTAGTAGGAATTCATCAGAAAAGAGAAAACAATGGATAAAGTATTATGACCTGGGGAAGGAAGAATCATTGCAAACACAGCCTCAACTCAGCAGAATCAGTTTGCAGGAAAAGTCATGAAAACGCCAGGAAGGACTTACAAAAAATTTAGTAGCACTTATAACTGATGAATTTGTATTCAGAATGAAAGAAGCAGAAGTGTTTCTAACTATAAGAAAAAAACAGCCCATGGGAAAACATGAATTGGCAATGCACAGCAAAGCTAAACCTTCATGGCCAATAAACAAATGAAAAGATACTCAGCTCACTACTAGTCCAGGAAGAAAAATTGAATCTAAATGAGGCACATTATACACTGTGATGGTAAAAATAAAAAAAATTATATTAAAACAACATATTAGTAGGAATGAGAATGGTGTTGGAATTTCCACTTGCTTATGTGAGCATCAATTGCTATAGTCAACTTAAGAACTTTCCAATATCTAGTTAAGTTGATGTATATGTACTGTTAAAGGTGTGGCTTAGTACTTGCTTCCATGCAGAGATTTTAAGCCCAGATATATAATTATGAGAAAATTAGTAGAATCTTCACAGCGGTACTAGAATGTAAATGTTCATGTAAAAAGTGATCAGATTCACTGTAATTTACTCAATATTGCATTTAAATAACTTAAATAAGGATGTACTTGTCAACACAGTAATGATTAAGAATGGAGCAGTCAGAGAGATACAATTTTTGAGAAACTTAAAACATATAGAGCAATGTAGCAAAAAATCTAAATGCATATTTTATTACACAAATAAAATTCAAATGTAAAAAATGGCAAGCACTAAATTTGGTGTATAAATAGGTTTGTTGGTTGTGGATAATCATTGGTTATGTCCAAGTTTTGGTTCATAAGTCAGGGGCTATGGTACATTAGAGATCTTGTTGTTGTTCCTGCTATTTGCAAGCACCTGATACTTACTAGGCTAATACATAAAACTACAACATTATTAATGCTGATTTACAAGGCAGCTAGCATTTCCAAACATTATGTATTAATATATTTTCAGGCATGGAATAATGGACATATTGAATCAAAGGTATTGACTCCCATGTCTTCTATTTTAGAAAGAAATTATGACATCTTTTGCCACTGAAGATGAAATAGAAGTTAAGATGTTCTTTTTAAAAATTAGTAATTTCCATGCATGTAACTGGGAAAACAAGACATATAAGCCTTCTAAAACAGGAATTAAAATTAGCATTTATGGAAAATGACATGAAGGGAGAAGAAAGCACAAAAATAAAGCATGAAAGAGGTAAAAGAAGAAATGCCAATCTTAGTAGCAGAAATAGAAAATAACTTAACTGAAATATCCACAACCTGGCCTACTATGGCTTAAGAAGTTCCTGTGGGGTTTAGCTGCCATAGTCTCTAAAGACATCATTATGAGTATGGTGTGGTGTAGTGGAGTCAGCTCTAAAAAGGGAAGGAAAGGAAAGGAAAGGAAAGGAAAGGAAAGGAAAGGAAAAGAAAGGAAAAGAAAGGAAAAGAAAGGAAAGAAAAGAAAAAGAAAGGAAAAGAAAAGGGAAGGGAAGGGAAGGGGGAAGGGAAGGGAAGGGAAGGAAAGGAAAGGAAAGGAAAGGAAAGGAAAGGAAAGGAAAGGAAAGGAAAGGAAAGGAAAGGAAAGGAAAGGAAAGGAAAGGAAAGGGAAGGGAGGGAAGGGAAGGGAAGGGAAGGGAAGGGAAGGAAAGGAAAGAGACACATTTCTCTTAGGCTTTCATTTTACATAAATACAATCTTGTCAATCCATTAGAGAATGTGCCAGGAGACTGAAATGTGTTAGGTATACATTATTGCTTTGATGTTAGGTTGATTTGAATATAAGGCAGAAAAATTCCCAAAACAATTTTAGAAATGAGAGAACATAAACGTGGTTATTTATCAGATTTTTTTTTAAACAACAGAGTCAGAATTTTAAATGTGTGCCAATTCTCATCTGAAAGGTGATTTTAGCACTGTGAAATAATTTACAGGATTCATCGGATGAGGTATGGTGGGAGGACAACAATCAGATGATATTTTGACAGGCCAGAAGACATGATGGTTAGAATCATGAACTGCAGAGTTGGTCTAGGTTTCAATATCAGCCTTGGTACTTATCCATTATCGGCTTTCAATGAATGGCTTAGTCTGCATCTCATTTTATATGCATATCAGGAATTGAAAAAACAATCTTCAAAAGACTTAGACATTGATATAATTGCTAACATCTATATATACTTTAAAATATATGTCCTATTATTTTCTAGATGTATACTCAGAGAAGATAGTTGATAAGCAACATAGAAAAGATGTTTTATCAAATAACCTTATTAACTCATAAGTTCTGCTTCATTGGCTATTGTGTTGTTTTTAGTTAATGGCTATTATAATTATTTTGTTTAATTGATATGTCACTAGTTTCAACATAAAACTAATTAAATTTGTCTCCTGTTGAAATATGGCCTGACATAGAAACTGCATAAAAATTCTCCAATATTTCCAATAAATTAATGGCCTTTACTAATCGTTAATGTCTACTAGTTTGTACCCTGGAATCATGGCAATTCTGATTCTGCCAGGACATCCTGTATAGCTTGAAATTCAGTCAATGCTTGAGATTGCTTTTGCCCTGCCTGGTCAGATGGCTCTACCCACGATTGGCTTCTTGAGGTATTGCACATATGCAAACCCTGCCACATCAACTCCATGGACTTCATGCCTCTGTAGTCACTTCTGATGCACATTTTTTAGTAGCTTCTGTTCTTGGTAATGAAATGATTGGCTTCAAACAGTTGATAGAACAGGGCGTTAGTATTTCTGAGAGTGCTGTCACTTTGGGTGCATACTATCTAATAGTAGAAAATCTTACTAGAGTCCATTGACTCTTTATGAAGATTTCCTAAGTTATCACATTGAAAACTCAGAACAGTGAGTGACTCACATAAAAGCAGTCAGTGGTAATTGGGGTTATCAGATAAGTGAACCTTCATTTTCAGAAATCAAGAGGGCACAAAACATTTTCAGTAGAATAAAAGACAATAGGTGTTAAATTCTTGCTCATTGTGAATTTCCTACTTATATTCATGTTTCACTGTGTACTTTTTGAATACCTCTAATTCAGTCATTCATATTGTCTGTGTTGTGAGATTAAAAAATTTCAGTGTGGAAAATAGCTCATGTTAGAGGAGGCATTTCCTGTGTTTTAACTGTGTGTTATAATGGTGAACCTTTGCTTTGTGGGTTGGACGTTACTGCTTTATTCATGATCATTTGTGTTCTAAGTTCTATCAACATCATCACTGTCTCATTGTTTCAATTGCCAGCCAAGAATAATCTGAATAGTAAATCAAGCTTCTCGGTCAGTAAGAAAGTCTGAGAAAGTTTAAAGCACAACACTTGACTACAAAGTTGTTCATTAAATACATACAACTGTAAATAGGAAATGTCTTCAAAATGACTTGAAATATTTACCTTAGGAGCAAATTTACTTTATCAAAACTGTTGATTGTCTCTTTTTCTCTTACATCTTCTCTTCATCAATGCCTTTGCCTTTCTATATGAGTAGTTAGAACAGGCTTCTCTGTTCCTACCCACCTCTTGATTTGCTCTCCTACTAAAGAAGTCAATTGTTGTTTTCTATTTTAGTGAAAATGGGTTAATTGGGGGCTGGAGAGATGGCTCGGCCGTTAAGAGCACTGACTTCTCTTCCAGAGGTCCTGAGTTTCATTCCCAGCACCATGTGGCTCACAACCATCTGAAATTAGATTCGATGCCCTCTGCTGCTGTGTCTGAAGATAGCAACAGTATACTCACATATATAAAATCAATAAATCTTTTTTCAAAAAAGAAAGAAAATAAGTTATTTTCTCATACAATATATCCTGATTACAATTCATTTCCCTCAATTCCTTCCAGTCCCGCCCCCAGTACCACCCCAGGTTCTGTTCAGATCCACTCCCTATCTGTCTCCTGTTAGAAAAGAACAAGTTTCTAAGAGGTAGCAAAATATACAAAATAAACTATAAGAAGGTAAAACAAAAACCATCACATCAAACTTTGACAAGACAAACCAAAAGAAAGAGCCTAAAAGAAGGCACAAGGATCAGAGACCTACACATTTACAATAGGGAGTTCCTAAAAATACTAAACCAAAAGCCAGAATATATACACGGTGCAACTGGTGCAGACCCATGCAGGCCCTGTTCTTGCTGCTTCTCTCTCTCTGAGTTCATGTGAACTTTGCTCAGTTTATTTAAATGGACTTTTTTCCTAGTGTCCTCCTTTTCTGTGTTTTGTGGAGATATCTCATTAAGAGCTCTCTGTCTCCTCTCTCTCTCTCTCTCTCTCTCTCCACCCCCATAAAGTCTGGCTGTGAGAAAATGTTTCTCATTTTCTGTAGGAAGTGTCTTTGATGATGGCTGAATAAGGCACTGCTCTGTGAGTATAGCAGAATACCATCAGGAGTCATTTTAGCACTTCTTTAAAAATATTTTTAAGAACAGTAGTATTTGTTTTTGCCCTAGGTCTCTGGGCTATGTTATTCTGACCTATTACAAATGTCAGTAAACTTCAAACTAATAATAAAAACCCTCTCTGTCTCCTTTTCTATGATTTCCCTCTTCTTTTTTCTCTTCTTGCAGACAGTAGACCATCTTCTCTGGGTCTTGATTTCATATGGGAAAAGCTCTTCCTCTTTTATTCATTGAATTTTGAAATTAATCAGGCAAATTCTATTTTTCCAGGTCATGTTCCTTCAAGGCAGAGAAAAAGAAAGGATCAGTAAAACATTTACCTAATATCAACTCTACAATAGAACACTAGAATTGTCAAACACTTGCCTTACTTGATGACATTTGTCATCTACCCTTCTATCCATCCATCAAAAAATACATGTATTTATGTACATGTAAATATAATGTCTACTATATTCCCAACACTCTCTGTAGTGGTTTGAATAGAAACTATTACCAATAGGATATTTAAACACTTAGTCCCCAGTTGGTGGCACTATTTGGGAAGCGGTAGGAGGTGTGGCCTTGCTGGGAAATATATATCACTATATACATGGATTTGCAGTTTTAGTGCTTTTTGCTACACAATTTCACACAGCTCTTAATGAGCTATCTTCATCAAATCCTCCCCTCAGAACTGGAAGAGGAGACAGAAAGTATATAAAAACCAGAAAAGGAGAAGGACACCAGGAGACAAGTCCTTTTAAATAAACTCAGCAAAGCTCATATGAACTCACAGAGACTAAAGCAGCAAGAACAGGGCTTACATGGGTCTGAACCAGTTGCACTGGGTTTATATTATGGCTTTTGGTTTAGTATTTTTAAGGACTCCCTAGTGTGAATGTGTTGCTCTCTGATTCTTGATGTAACTCTGATGATGTTTCTGCTACTCATGCGACGTCTCCCTGCCATGGTAGACTCATGTCTTTGAAACTATAAGCCACATGGTATTGGTCATGGTATTTTTTCATGGCAACAGGAAAGTAACTGGTATAGAAGCTGGTACCAGAGCATGGGCTATTGCTCTGAATAACGTGACTGTGCTGATTTTTGGAGGAAAATTGAAGACTTCAGAACTTTAGAAAAGTGGTTAAATCCTATAAGCAGTGATTAAAGGGCCAGACTTTAGTTCTGAGAGCAATTTTGTCATAGAGGCCAAGTTCAAGGTGTTTCAGAACAATAATATCAACTGTGTGTGTGTGTGTGTGTGTGTGTGTGTGTGTGTGTGTGTGTGTGTGTGTGCTGTGACATACATGTGGAAGTGAGAAGATAACCTTGCGTTTTGGTCCTCACTTTCTGTCTTTGGACAGAGTTGCTCTCGCTCTTTCCTGCACACTCCAGGCTAGCTGTTTCACAAGCTTCCCGGGAGTCTCTTGTCATTGTTTGCTTTCAACATTCCAGTAGTGGATCCTTGGATTTATGGATATGTTCAGTACTGCATTCAGAGTTTTACAATGGTTCTGGGAATATGAAATTAGATTGTCTTTTGTGTAGCAAATGCTTTATCCATTGAGCAGTCTCCCAGCTCTTAAACTACCAGATTTTAGGACTCACAGTTATGCTAATCGGGTTAATACTGTCAAATATTGGCATAAAGATAAATTACCATGGCAAGGAAGGGCAAATGAGAGTCCGAATGTAGATGGTCACATACATAATGAATGCCTACTCAACATTGACAGAGAACTTCATTTTAGGAGAGAGGTCTTTCTAATCAATGAAGCTAAAGAAAGTGCCCATTCCTATTTTAAAGTAAGGTGTAAAATATGAAGCCTTATCCACAGGTAAGCCAGATGTCCCTGCTGAAGATGGCCTGGGGTAATTCTAGCCATAGGAAAAGCACACACTTCTTGCAAGCCTTCAATACAATTGGGAGGTTTGATGACAGTGAATCTCTTTTGTTACAGATCA
Organism: Rattus rattus; assembly: GCF_011064425.1. Lineage (NCBI taxonomy): Eukaryota > Metazoa > Chordata > Mammalia > Rodentia > Muridae > Rattus > Rattus rattus. The sequence continues at coordinate 234,729,227 of NC_046154.1, read as the reverse complement.
ACATGGGAAAATAAATTCACTTTGTCACTAACCATGTTTCAGGGAGCTGTAGCCAGGGGCCATCTTGAGAAGAAATTTATTTTTTTGTTTGAGACGGAACTACTGTGGGAATTTGAGCAGCAGAAGAAAATCACAGGCCAGGAGTTTGGAGAAGACTCTGCCAAGTCTCCTTATGAGAGATGGCCCAATATGGCAGCTGGGCAGAGGGCGGAGTCAGATGCAGCTATGCTGAGCAGTTCAGGTGTCGGGAGGCTCAGGCTGTGAAGGGTAGGGCATTCGGTGGCTCCACCCTCTGTGCTGAAGATAATTATGAAGACTGATAGCTCCTGAGCCCAGTGGGTTGCCTAGCCTCTAGAAGTGCCTCCTTGGTTTATGGGTTGATACTGGCAGGACGGAGAGGCATGAAGCGCAGGTTAAGCAGGACATGTTATCTTTGCAACCTGGTCCTTCTCACAGGGTGATTTTACTGCAGATTGAAGGCTCTTATGATTGTGTGCCAGCACAGGGATCAGTGCCATTTGCTTTCCCCAGTTCTCCAACACACTCGGGCTGAGAGAGAAGCCGCTCCGGGGCATACAGACTGGAGAGATTATGATGTGAGCAAAAGCCTGTGCAACCCATGGCTCGCAAGGTAAGTGAAGCTGGCAAAAGTTCTAGGGGAGCACAGAAAGGGAACCCGACTGACAACTGCCCCTTATCCCATTTCAACAGGAAATATAATAAATTCCAGCTTCAACTGACTTCCATATGCATATTTTAATAGGCAATTTATTAAATTGGCTTGTAAAGTATCCTCTACAGATTTTAAGAATGGTTGTCCACCTGCTAGAGAGGGTGGAAACTCAGCAGCTGCTCAGATCATAGACCAGGATGTCTCATCAGTCATAATCTGATCCTATCGATTTAGTTTGGGGCTTCACATTATTTTTAATATTATAATATTATTGTATTTACCCCATTCCTTTCCCTGCTCCAAATCCTCCCGTATACCCCTCCCAACTCTCCTTCAAATCTACGGCTCTTTTCTTTTACTGTTATTAATGCATATAAGTATATGTATATACATATATATTCTTAAGTATAACCTGTTCAGTTAGTATAATGTTACCTTTAAGTATATGAGGGGAAAGTCTTAGAGTTGATATTTTTAAGTTAGAAGTGGGAAAACAAAGAAAACTGGGTCTAATATCAGGCTGACGCTATCACTGGCAGCAGTTGCAGCAAGAGAAGGAGGAGAGGTGGAATGGAGGAGGAAGAAGTAAAGGAGTAGGCAGAAGAGGAGGAGAGAAGGGAGTCTGACAGAATTCAAGGCAGTGAGGCAATACTGCTTTTGCCTTGGGCCTGTTAATATCTAGGAAAGCCACCTACTGGCAGGTAGAGTTTACTCTAAAGGTGAGTCTTTCTTTTTCTGTTAACCCTCTCTGAAAACTACCTCACAGTCATGCACAGAGGTATGCCTCATAGGTAACTCCAGATCCTGTGGGATAGTTTTACTTAGTACCACAGAAATTGTTCACCTCATTTATCTGTTGTAGATTATTTGTATGCTATATTATTATAATAAAATCTATTCACATATGTAATTGCCATATACTTAAAATATTTTATCAATAAAAATTATGAGTTATCATAAATTCTGTTATTTATCCTGACATAGGGGAAGAGGTTGGCTCTTTATGTTCCTATATTTAATGAGTAGAAGCTGGGTAAGTGTATAGGGCTAGGTTGGGGGATGCCTAGAAATCTCTAGTTCTTCCTGAAAATCCTGCCCCTTGACTTCAGGACCTCAAGAGGTCCTCCTAGGAGATTGCTTCAAAATTAACTGCAGGGTATATGGAAATATCACTCATACTGTCAGGATCAAGGAGCAAAAGTGGGGAGTCTCAATAAACCCAATGCTTATTTTTACTTTGTGAAGCTGTAGGTCAATCAATGTCTACCTTCTTATATATAGCAGACACGGAGAAAACCGTCATTTCTGTTCCTGTTCTGTGGAACTGTGTCTAACAACAAACATAGGGATTTGCATAGTATTTATGACTCTAGATATGCTTTAATATGGAACTTGCATATAGTATTCTTCAGGTAAGGCCCAGTGCCCAGTACAATATACAAATGAGGAATACATATTTAAAAGTCCTTAAGAGTTCTTTTCTTCTACCACCCTATCCTATCCCCCACCACAATTTAATCCTTCCTTTTTCATTATTCCCCTTTGAGCTTTTCTACTGCATTCAACCCCACCCCTCAAAGGCCTCTCCTCATGACATCTTAACAGTTTCCTAGCCTCTCCAGAAATTCCAAGTATGGGGAGCTAAATAATGCTAAAGATCGTTTGAAAAACTCATAAGGAAATAGTACTGTAGAAGTGTGTGTGTGTGTGTGTGTGTGTGTGTGTGTGTGTGTGTGTGTGTGTGTTTCCAGGCAACAGTACCCCCACTAAGTACTGCAGGAAAACAAATAAAAATCAGTGTTGAGAATGGGTTATATCTTACTGAGTTGTTGGTCAGAGAAATCCCATTAACCTCAAACATTAAAGGATATTTACAATACCATTTAGTTACCCCCAATGGTTGGCAATAAAACTCTGTTGCTAGAGATCCCACACACTTAAGTTATAAAGCAATAAGATATTAAGTTGGTATGGACCTGTAAGCCTCATCTCTACTGCTAGCTGTCACAGTTCTGCAAAGTGATGTACATGCTTCCAAGGGGAAAAAGTAGACATCAATCTTACCCAAAGGAACCTTGAGCAATACAAGAATGACTGCTCTTGGAAGGAATGCCTGCAGGCTCCGCAGTGGCAGGCACATCATGGAAGTAACCAACTACTTTCTAATTGGGTTTAAGTCTGCTCCACAAGATGAAACCTGTAACTGGCACCAATATCAAGCCAAGAACCTGTGGGGGAAAGGCCACAGTCCCTAGGGGAGAAATAGCTACTCCTATTTGGATAAATAGACGTACTATTAAACTGATTTTTCGTGACTTGTTATTATACACATAGACTAAATCACCTTTCAACCTTCATCAAAGAACTAATATTTGGTGATTAACAGAGGCCAGTGACATCAAGATGGAAAGAAGAGAATATGGAATGCTCAACCTTAAACGGATCATCTGTATTGCACGCCCTTTTTTGAAGCCTCAGGAATCCCCATGGAAAAGTGGGCAGAAGAAATCTAAAAGTCAAAGACAGTGGATGACTGCTATTGTGCTTTCTTAACACAGCAGGGCAGCTGCACATATGAACTCATAGTGATTGTGACCTCATGCACAAGACTTGTGCAAACTAAAGCCAGACCAAATTTCAGAATGGAGACTGTTGGAAAGGCTATTAGCAATTGATGGCTCCTGGGAAGGGGAAAGCCCGTTTTCTATAAGAGTATAGCTCTGTCCTCCAGTGGAAGGTCACACATTCAAGAATCACAGTACAAAATTGACTTGATGGGTATTTTTAAAAACGGGACAACCCTAATATGTGGGAATGTGCATAGTCTTATTGTGACTTGTTATGTCATGTTTGCTTGACATCCCTAGGAGCCCTGCCATTTTCTGAAGGGAAATGGAGGTGGAATGGATCTGCAGGAGAAGGGAGGTGTCAGGGGGAACTACAAGGAGGAGGGGAAACCATAGTCTAGATGATACAGTATGATATGATGATATGATATGATAGAAGAATCAAGAAAAAAGAAAAGCATAAAAATAGGACACAAAGATGAGTGCACAGGGAATCAACAGCAGAGCTTGGAGGAGTCCTTAGTGGTGAATATGATCCAAACACATTGTCTCAAATTCTCAAAGAACAAATCGATTCTCTTCAAACTGCTAGAACTCTTCAATGATGGCAGTGAATAATCAAGCCAAGAGTGATAGCCTTTCAAGACAATGGCTCTGTGTTGGAACAGACTATAAACCATAACATTGGCCCTGTCTATTCTTTCAGGAATGGTATTATTATTCTATAGTTCCCTGGTTATTACCAGGAATAAGTGGGTTCTAAGTTTAAATACATGTAGAAGTAAATGAAAAAACTGCTTTGAGGAAAAACTGCTCAACTCATGTCCCTTATGATTCCTGTGGACCAAACTGAGCAAATTTTCTGCTTAAAAAAATTAAGAAAGTGTTTTTATAAACCATATAAAGACAATTCCCAGGAGAAAAAAGTAAAAGTCACAAATAGAAGCATTATACCCCCACAGACATCAGATATGACTATATTAAGACTAAAAGAAAAGCACTATGTATAAGTGCCCAGGAAATAAAGAACCAAATGAAAATTGTAGAAATGAAAGATGTATTTATTAAGGTACAATATTTGGTAGAAAAGATTTTCTATTTCTGGAAAAAAAAGAATATCTTCATGGTATACCAACTCATGTATGGATAACAGCTATAAACTCTGACAAAGTAATAAAATCAGCTACCAGAGTTAGGCTTTAGAATATGAAGTAAAGGGGTCATTCAATTTCACAGCTTTGGAGCTTTAGCTTGAAGTGGGCTTCAAGCTCTCATGGACATGTGACTGGAGCACTTGTGGAAAGCCTGTCATAGTTCTTAAGTATATTTCTGTGGTGTTGAGCAAAACTTCCTTAAAGTGGGCTGCCACTCTCTTAAAGAAAACAGACTTAGAAGATGAACTCCAGACAGGTGGCCTGTGTAAAACTGCCCTAGTCTCTCCTCTTTGAATGATTCACATGTAGGAGAGATTGCTATCAGTTTAGCTAAATAGGTACCCCACTTATTATAAGAATCCACCATTTGTTCAGGGAGAAGTGATGGCTACACATGTAACCCGAAGAAATGTTTAGAAATGTACACAATGAGCTTTTCAGGGAAAAAAAATCAGGGAAGGGTCATAGAGAAAGTTAAAAACTTGGTGCGATGTGAAAGGGTGCAATGGATTGTCTTGGTGTCTTGATGATAGACAAGGGTAAAGGTGGGAGATCCTCTGCTGTGTGAAGGAGAGAGGATTGGGCTTCCTATCAGCCTGCCCAAATGTAGTGAAGAAGAAAAAGGTGGGACTTGGCAGCTGCCTGTCAAACAATGGAATAAGACATTCTTCTTAAAGTATTAGGAAGGGGAAAAAACCCTATTGGCTGAGAGGCATGGGTCTCACGAGAGTGTTACAGGCACTTGAAATGTGTGAAACAAATCAATGAAAATTAATTGATTGAAGAGGAAGCATAACACCTCTATGGTAATGGAATTAGGAGGAAAATATGAATGTGGTATGTGAGGTAACCATTAGTGCCAATAACATTAACATTAAACTCTTGTTGCTTCCTCATAATGGCTCTTGTGTGCCATTGAGAAAATGCACTCAACACCTATTCAGACTGCTGATGAGAGCATCTGACATGAGCAGTGGGTTTTCCTTACTGACACTCTGTGTTTCACGAAGCAAAAAGAAAGGAAACCATAAATTAGCTTATGTCTGGGTTTATCTTACCATTTGACATTTTAGAATTATTTCTTATATAGAATCTAGTAAAAATACAAAGTGTCAATGATCTTAGAATTTAAAAAGTAACTTGGATCATCCAAAAATTAAATTCCAAGTGCTTCTGTGAAGAATAATTCAACTGTGGCTAGAAAATATGTAAAATATTTTTATATTTGCATATTTATTTTTTCCTGCCAGAACTGTAAGGACATTTAAAAATTGTGTAAAATATTGATTTTCATGGACATTCAACTATGTAGATTAAAATTTGTTAGGTATTGTTTAGGAATCTCTCTCACACACATACACAGACACACACATACTTCCTTTTTGAATGATAGTGGATGAGATCTATTTCTTTACATTTCTCTCTCTCTCTCTCTCTCTCTCTCTCTCTCTCTCTCTGTTTCTCAACCCCTCCCTCCTTTTCTCTTTTCTCTCTCATCTCTTGTTCTTCCTATCTCCAAATTAAGTAGGTCATGAAAATTCCTAGATTTTAAATATTTTCACCCCAAAAATAAGAAGTGTTGGAGATATGTTGATTTGCTACATTTAGTCATTTTACAATAAATAAATATCTCAAAACTAATATATGCATTTTCAATAAGATTCAAATTAAAAAAGAAAGCAAAGTAACAAAGGCTTCTTTAAGTTCTGAATTTCTAAGTTTTTACACTGTATCTCTTGGGTTTTCTGATTCAGTGAGTAGTTGTTACCAGCCTTTGCATCTTCTTCTGTCTCACTCTCTAATCGTCATTCCTGTGAAGGTGTCTTTGGGTCTGTAGTACAGATCAAGGTTCTTAGTTCTTAATTCTTCTTTATATAAAACAGATATCTTTACATTATAGATAGTTAAGAAAGCTTAAAATGGAAATGACACTAGCAATGGAGTGGAGAAAATTAGGGAACAACAATACCAAGGGAAGAGATTGTAACGATGATAGATTGTAAAGAAAAATTCAATGTGGTGACCTCTGAAATTCCCCTGGTGAGGAGGAGGAGATCTCCAAAGGAAGGAGAAAGAGTATACAGTGTTATGGAGGGATTGGGGAAAGAAGAGTATTAAATAGGGAAGGGGATAGAAGAACAGAATAAAGGAAAGAATAAGGAAGGGACAACTAAAGCTAAAGACTTTTTTGAAAAGCCAAATGGAGTCTACTACTGTAGCATCTTCCTAAGATACATGCAGCTATGAAACCAATTTCAATGGAGTCACCATATGAGGTAGGTAAAGCCGGAACTAAACATCAGATGCCACCAAATCCAAGCTCCAGTGCCAGGAACAGGTTACATCTTGTTTAGTTTTGGCCAAAGGGGTTCCATAATTTCCCCCAAACATCACAGACTATTTCCAAAGCTATTCATTGTTCTCCAGAAAATGGTGGTAAGCCCCCATAGCTAAAAACAGCACGTACTTATCTCACTGAGTATGTAGAAGTAGAGTTAGTGACGAGCTAGAAGCTTCAGGTCTAATGATTAATGTTCATGGTGCTGGAAGGTACTTTGCATGATACTGAAGGTGTTACAGTTATCAATAGAACTCAACTGTAAGCCCTGCCATCCAAAACACCACCCTGCCTGCAGTAATACTGGGAAAATAGTTGCATAAATATACTAGAAGTAACAAACCACTTTTAGATAGAATTAAAGCCAACTCCATGAGATGGAACAAACACCTGACAGTGATAATGTGGCTGAAGACTAGTTAGGTCATGAGCATAGGGGAAAGCCTTCTCCTATTATTTTGCTAAAAGAATATAGCAATAAAAGTACTCCTAATGACACACTGCTATAGTCATAGACCAGTAAATTAGTTAACCCTCATCAGAGAAAGTCATCTTGCAGTAAACAAGAATCAACAAGGAGATCTACAATTGAACAATGTGCATAGAGTGACTTTGGAACACTCAGTCTTACATGGAATGTCTTTATGCCCTCTCGCTCAAGGCTCAAGGTTCTATGAATAAAAGGAGGCAGGAAAATTATAAGAACCAGAAGTGGTGGATGACTCCAAGGAAAAGTATTTTCCAGATACAAGAGATCTAATGTACATATGGACTCACAAAGACTATCACATCACACGTAAGACCTATATAGGTTTAAGTCAGACATGGTCCAAGTACTGAGAGAGGTAAGTAGACTCAATGTTATACCCATAAACAAAATGCTACTTGCAGTTGAGACGTATTGGCAAAGGGAAAATCAAATCAGTTTTCTTCAATGAAATCTCAGTGGGCATATCAACTATACTCCAGGGTAGGCTGCATGGGCAAGAGTATTTGCCAATACAAAATGAGCTCCAGGTTTGTGTGAACTGAAGAAGAGACTATGGGGAAATGCTAATTACTGGTTTACTCTTCATGACTGGCTCAGTCTGCTTTCTTATACAACTCAGGACCAACTCTCCTAGGTTGACCCTACTCTCAGAGGATTGGTTCCTCTCATATCAATCATTAATCAAGAAAATGCTCTTTAGAGTTTCCTATAAGCCACTCTTATGGAGATAGTTTCTCAATTAAGAGTCTCTTCCCAAAGAACTCTAGCTTATATCATTTTGACATAAAACGGACTAGTGCAGATTCTAAAGTTCTGCTAGTTGTTATTTGAGTTTGTCTTTTATAAATGCTTGGGGAAAAAAAGGTATGAGATAATGATGAGTGTGGGAGAGGTTGAATTTAAGAAGCTTATGAAAGATACAACTAGAAATATTGACCTAACAGATATAAAGAAGAGAGCTCATGCTTTGGTAAAAGATGAACTTAAATGGAAAGTGATGGCACACTGAAATAATAAGTGTGATGGCATCACCTTGTGACAAAGAGTACAGTCATTTGGAAGAGGTATGTAGGGAGGATATGGGGTACACTGACATCTAGAGTATGGACTGAGAACAAACTCAACCACAGTGTTTCAAGAGAGCAAACAAAAATTGGGAGGTCAATTTATACAGAAGTTAAGTCAGGAAAATATGGTTACAAATATCTCCTAGTGTTTGTAGATACTTTCTCTGGATGGGTTGAGGCTTTCCCCACCGAGCAGGAAACAGCTATTGTGGTAGTCAAGAAGATATTAAAAGAAATCTTTCTGAGATTTGGAGTACCCAAGGTAATTAGATCAGACAATGGTCCCCCCACTTTTGTTTCTAAGGTAAATCAGGGATTGGTAGAGATATTGGGGGCTAATTGGAAGATCCATTGTGAATACCATACCCAGAGCTCAGGGCAGATAGAGAGAATGAACAGAACCCTTAAATAGACCTTAACTAAATTGTCCTTGGAGATTGGCACTGACTGGGTGGTCCTCTTTCTCCTGGCCCTATTCAGAGCCTGGAACACACCCTACCATTTTAACCTGACCCCTTTTGAGATCCTGTTTGGTACACCAATTCCCTTGGTGTCCACTGGAACCTCCCTGGAGGTATCCCAGTGCACTGATAGGAACCTCTTCTTGAGGCTCCAAGCCAATACAGCATGAGATTTGGCCCAAACTTTCTACCTTATATGCTTTAGGAATGCCAGAGACCCCACACCGTTTCCACATTGCTGACTGGGTCTATGTCTGGAGGCATCAAGGAACAGTTGCGGGAACTCTGGTGGAAAGGACCCTTCCTGGTGTTGTTAGCCACACCAACAGTCCTCAAAGTGGATGGTATTGTGACCTGGGTGCGTGCGTCCCATGTGAAACCTGCAGATGTCCTGCTCCCCCAGGGACCCCTGTTGCACCCATGTGCCAGTTTGTCAAACCTGGACTGTGGTTTCCACTAGAACTGGAAATGATGTCACTTCTCTGATGGCCTCCAAACCCCTCAACACCTGGTGGCCCGACCTCACATTCCACTTGTGCCAGCTCGCAACAGGACTTGACTCGTGAGACATCCCCACCCATGACAGGGGCACTGGCAGAAGCAAATTGCCCATATGGGAAAAAAAAGGGACCTGGGCTGGAGTGGGTGGGACGATTGCATGTGCATTCCCTACACAGAGGTATCACCTGAGGGAGACCCCCATTTATGTTTTTCCTGGGATGGAAGAAGCCTGGTAGAAGTTCGCCGATGCAGGGGTCCAGACCAGTTTTATTGTGCCTCCTGGGGATGCGAGACTACAGGAGACACCTACTGGAACCCCTCCTCCTCTTGGAAGTTGATCACGTAAAAAAAAAATACATGCCTGGGGGGGGCATACCAGGTGGACCTATGTAATTGGGATACCTTCTGTACAAATGCCACCTGTAACTCAATAATAATCAGATTCACTCAGAAAGGCAAAACAGCAATGAGATGGCTAAAGGAAAAAGTTGGGGACTCAGGTTGTACAAATTGGGGAAGATGATGACCAAGGTGAGAGAAGGGTAGCCAAATGAAAAGAAGAAAGAGAACAGAGTCAGGGTTGTTGAGTCTTGGTTTAACCCCTCCCCTTGACTAACCACCTTCATATTCACCTTCTTAGGACCCCTAATTGTTCTCCTGCTATCAGTGACCTTTGGACTTTGCGTATTGAACAAGCTTATAGCCTTCATAAAAGAGAGAATAGGTGCAGTACAACTGATGGTCCTGCATCAACAATATGCGACCCCGATGACAGGACCTGAAGAATATGACTTAGTCACCAGAGACCCCTGAGTGTAGCTTCAAGGTTGGGGCTTATACAAGAAAAGGGGGAAATGAAGGCTTTTGCCAGCCTTACACCCACCCGCCTCGGGGCAAGGTTAGGCCAGGTTCCAGCTTCCACCTGGGGTCAAGGCTTGGCCAAGTTCCACTTTCTACCACAGGAACATTCTTGAGTAGAAAATTCTCAGAATGTATTGACTGATGCTCGATAGCCAGTAGATTTAAAGGCCAATATGCTTAGCCAATAAGTTTGAACTGTAACCTTGCTGATGTAACCTGTGCCCCTACAAAGTTTAAAAACTGCTTGTAATAGTCACTTGTCTTGAGGGACTAATTGAAGTTTGACCCTGAAGCTCAGAAAACAAACCGTCTTGCTTTTGAGAGAAGAGAGAGAGAGAGAGAGAGAGAGAGAGAGAGAGAGAGAGAGAGAGAGACACAGACAGACACACAGACAGACAAAGACACAGACACAGACAGACAGAGAGACACAGAGAGACAGAGACACAGAGAGACAGAGACACAGAGACATAGAGAGACAGAGACACAGAGAGACAGAGACACAGAGAGACAGAGACATAGAGACAGAGAAGCAGAGAAACAGAGAAACAGAAACAAAGAAACAAAGAAAAGTAGAACAGGGATGTAATGAAAGACTTTTCCTTTTCCTTCCTAGAGGTAGAATTGTAAGCACAGGACTCCTGATGAAGAGCAGGTTCATGGTCCAGTGAAGAGCAGAGAAAGACTTCCATCACCACGTAAGGTTTCTTAGGTCATTGCCTTTGAGACCTTTACTATTATAAAAAGACAAACAAAACAAAACAAAAAAATGAACAACCTCCACACAATTATGATGCATGCTTCATTTTGTTAGTGCTTCCTCATTCTGAAAACTATTTTGTTTTCATAACCACTCATATGAAATATGTTAAATTTTTAATAGACATTTTATTGATGAGGAAGTTGAGGTTCAGCGGGTGAAACGGTTATACCAAAGTTACTCCACTAATTAACAGTTCTGCAGCTATGATCTTTTGACTCCTATTTCAGTTTGCTCTCTGAAAAAAATTACTCAAGCATTTTAAATTTATGTTCATGATGCTTTTCTTCACAAAGGAAAATTTTATACAGCAAATTTATTCAGCAGTCAAAGCATGCCAAGGAAGTCTCGTTATTTGCATATTCTATTTAACCATCCAAGGATTTATCAGTCCACCCAACAATCCAGTAAACAAGTTTTGGGCACCTTCTGTATGTGCCCAACACCATGCTATAAGGCCAGATATAAAGGAGAGACAGTGACTTGGCTTCAGCATGATCATAGCTAAGAAGTGTTTGCACATTTCTACTTGTTATTACAACAGCAATTCACCGTGTGTCTTGGTTAATATTTAGTCTACATGAAGAACTATTTTCACGTTTAATCACTAAGTTCTCACTTTTCCAGAGTAAGTAATACTAGCTTCTGGAGAGAGGCTGTCATTTTTTTTTTCTCATTTGAAATACACGGTAGAGGTTATTGTGATGTTAGATCTTGCATATCACTAATCCAATGTTTTTGCTTTGTGTCTTGGAAATGAAAGCCCAGAAACATGAAAAATGACGTGACAAAGCCTCAGAGCTAATCCATAGCATTGACCTTGAACACTGCAATCCTTGTGGGAGCATTTCTCATAATCTTGAGTTTGGGCTGAGATTAATTCTTACTTACCAGATATTTCTAAGAGGTTTATTTTTGAAATTTCATGATTTTTGCACCTGAGAATTAACTTTACCTGAGTAGACAGCATTGTTGGCAAGAATGAAGTATCATCACCTAAATTTTGAAATCAGTGTTGTTACAGAATACAGATGACTGATCTATTTGAGCCTTTACTCTTGTATTTTCATGTTTAGGAGATGAAGAAACAAGTTTTTAGTTATCCACACCTGTCTTTCCGTATTAAACTTGAGCTAGAAGTTCTTTCACTCCAATCTTACATAAATGTTATTAATCACACCAGTACAATTTTAGTCACCATTTTATGCTATGATGAGACACCATGATCAAGGCAACTCTTACTTGATAAAGAATTAATTGGGGGCTTGCTTGTAGTTTCAAAGATTTGTGTAATATCCTTATGGTGGATATAGAGCAGGCTTGATGCTAGAGAAGTAACCAAAATCTACATCTTAATTCACAAACAGTGTGAGAACACCTAGGCTTGGCAGGGGCTTTTGAAATCTGAAAGCCCACCCCCAGTGACACTCTTCCTCCAACAAGGCCACACCTTCTCATCCATCTAGTCTTTTCAAATAGCTTCAGTTCCTGGTGACTAAGCATTCAAATATAGGAGCGTATGGGACCATTGTTATTTAAACCACCACAAATACTTAATGCCAATGTGAAGCTGGCAGTCATTATATTTTGAGGTTTGCTAAGGCAATCTCAATGTCTTAATTAAACAACAAAAATTTATTTCTTATTGGAAAATATCTAGTATAGGTCTGGGTCTCTTTCCAAGGTATACATTTTGCCTATTATGACCCAGACTTGAAACCATGCTCCCAGAAGATGTTCTTTTGCAAGGGACTAAATTTTAAATCAATTGGACCTAAATAAAATGTAAACTGCTATGAAACAGTTTGTTCCTTTCTCATCCTTCCATGTCCACCGTGGCCTGGAACATATTCTACAACCTCTCTAGATCTACTAACCCTTGGTGATGGGGACATAATATCAACAGCAGCATCTTTCCACATGGAAGAGCTCTCATTACTTTTGTTTCCATTTCATTGGTTAAATTAAGCCAAACCCAGGACTTGAAGGAATCAATAGCATCATGTAGCAAAGCTAGGCCCACTTAAAGGATAGGGGAATCTTTTAAAGCAATAATTGATTAAAACTTTTGTTTCATATCATATGTTATAGGAAACTTAGCAGTTCAAAGTATAGACATAAAATCAAAGACACATAGTTAGTTTATAACAAACTACACTCTTGCCCTGTGCTAAGTACTGTGCAAAGGCCTTTCAGATGTTAGTTTATCTATGCTAGCTAGCTTCTTCAGTGGACAAGAAGGTTGGTATTATCATTGCCATTTTATAAACCCACCAATGGAGACTCAATGAGTTATCTAAAGTAGTAATAACTAGCTTATCAATGTGTCCTTTTTCTCATAAGGCCTCAACCCTACACAAAGAATTACAAGAAACTAAGGAAAACTGAGAGCAGGAGAAATAATTTTCACCATGGCAAGGACACACCAATTAAATTGGTTGTCCATTATCAAATAGTCAGTAGTGAAAACATGCACAAGTAACGTTATATAGACCAAGCAGGTTGTAATTTGGTATATTTACACACACACACACACACACACACACACACACACACACACACACACACACACACAATGTTATTATGGTGAATGAGAAAAAAGAGGCCATGAATTTGAAAAAGAGCAGGAGTGAGTATCTAGGAAAGTTGAGAGGGAAGATAGGGAAAGGAAAATCATGGAATTATAACCTCAAAAATTTTTAAAAAATGTAAAAAGCAAAAATAATACCAAAGAAAACCTCAATCCACACACAAAAACATACAACACCATAATCCAATAATTCCTATAACATCACTTATATAAACTTAAATGTGTTAGAAAATGAATGGTATAACAGCAATAGAGAAAGAAAAAGCAAAGTAAGTTTTTCACCTGAAAGTTTATCCTATTTTCAATAACCTTCTAAAGTGACTAAGAATGCTCAAGCTACTCTATTCTCAGATTTTTATAGCTTTTATTGTTCTTGTTTTCTGTTTTAAAAAATAAGTCATCTATTGCCCTTATATATGTCTCCCATTGTTACCTTAAATTGTTATTTATGTAGGAATCATATTGCCTTTTATCCTGTTTTCCCATCAATAATGAATGAAGTACTTGGCAACCAGAAACTATCTCACAAAATTATTGTTTTCACGATTTTCATTGCAACTTTGAAGGAACAACCATAGAGAAAGTACATTGTGAAGATATTAAAATGACTGATTTGACACATCTGAGATTCTCCTTTTGTTTTTGTAGTACTTCCTAGAATTGTAAATGTTCTTGCTCAGCATGATGTTTATCATCATAAATATTTAATCATAAAGTAAACACACACACAGTGCAAGAGAGAGAGAGAGAGAGAGAGAGAGAGAGAGAGAGAGAGAGAGAACAGAAAAATAAGAAAAAGAGAGTTGAGGAAATTCTTACCTAAGAAATACTCACCTTGTGCCACATGGTACCTAATTTTCAGCACAATGGATATGATATCATCAGGTTGTGGTAATATTTACATTGGTGTCAGGTATGTTAGACAATCTGGCATAAATAACATGTCACATTGACATTTGTCAAGTGAGATTCAGCTGTCTAAAAATTTTGGTAGAGACTACCAAAAATACCACAAAACCTGAGTGCTTGGAATGTCTTCAAGAAAAATATGAATAGAAATGACAATTTCCTTGACGGTCACAGCCTAAGAAAGATGCAGTGTCTGTAAAATGTTGACAACCTGCTTTTCCTGTGGCAGGTCTTAAAGGGTTCTTAGAACATGCTTAATCTTGCTCTTCTGAATGGCGCTTGCTTTGTGACATTTCTAAGAATGTGTTTCTACCTTAAAATACTTGTCTTTTCTATCTAGTTGATGTGGATCATGGAAAACCATGTGAAGATGGAAGAGAGGCCGGGGCAGGAAGCCCCAGAGTAAGAGGTTAACGGAGCCAGTTATTATTCATGGTGAGAGGAATATGTCCTAATTGCTCTCATTCCTACTACCTGCTCATCTACTGAGTTCCAGAAATGTCTTGACATGCCCATGGTTTCTCCTCTGCTATGACCAGGGCTTCCTATATAAAATACACTGTATCCTCTCTTTGACTCATTAAGACCATGGATTAGTGAAATTTCACCCAATGCTAAAAGAATATTCTCTTCCCTAAATCCTCCAAAACTCTTGATATTGAAGAACAGCCTAATTTACATGAATATTATATTTAATTATCCAAGGCACAGATAACTGACAGTAATACAGAGTCACCACCAATGGGAAGATGGGGGTCAGTCACAAGGACTTAGTGGCTGTATTGGTTAAAAGCACTTACCCTTCACTCAGATGGACAAACCTGGATTCTTCCTTCACCTTGCACTGTCACCTTCTTTCCGAGTCAATTTTTTTCTGCAGTCTTTTTGAACTTCAACAATACATATAATATAAATAAATACATGCAACAATACATATGATATAACATAAAGATGTTCATCTTTCAATAAGAGTATAATTCCAACTACCTATACGACAAGGATTCTCTTATCATTGCTTGATTACTCCAAAGGTTGATCAGCTAGAAAAGTTGTGTGACATAGTGTTTTTGTGGGACACCTAAAAGATGGGGTGGGAGTTTTCTATGAATCTTTTGCCTATTCTAGGGACCCTTCGAGTTGTCCCATAGCAGCCTTGATATGAGGGATTTTGCCTAGTCTTATTGTAACTTGTTCTGTTTAGTTAACAGCCCTGGTAGGAGTGGATCTGGGGGAGAAGGAATGTGGGAGGGGTGCTGAGTGAAGTAGAAGGAGGAATACTGTGATTGGTATATAATTTATGAGAGAAGAATAAAGAGAAAAAAGAAAGTTATTGATAAGCTATATATGTTTTCTGCAATTCTCTTCTGGCTTTCCCTTATCTGGGTGTCATGCTGGTATCCTTAAATGTGAGATTCTGTTGGTGTCCCTAGAGATAGGCCGAGATATCTATATGGCTATATTGGTTGATTAAAGTCCTCTCTGGCCTTTCATCAATAATTTTATCTTTCTGGTAGGCACATAAATGGACCTGATGGGTTGGTACCACTATGAGTGGACCTCTGGCTTGGGTTTCCAGTAGCAGAGCAAAAATATTCAGGACAAATGCAATGATATGACTTGGATTTTCCATACTAAAATGTACTGCAAAAGCCACATGTCATTCAGCCAGATGACTGGCATTATAAGTACAGATCTAAGATGAGAATTGAAAGGCATGTTTTAGTCAGCTTAGGGATAAAAATGTTTGGGGCAAGAATATAACAGAGAATCTAATAAGGAATAAATTGTCTGCTCAGCCAATGATGTTGGGATAACTGGCTATCCATATGCAAAGGATGAAGTTAGACCTCCTACTTCAAATTATCTCAAAATAGATCTGGAACTTAGATGCAAGAGTTAGTAAAACTCTCAAAAGGAAACCTAAAAGCAAAACTTCATAATCTTGGGTTAGGCAATGTCTTTTTCTATCAAACATAAAGAAAAGCAAGAAAAGAAAAAAAAACAAACAGGCTAAATTAGACTTTGAATGTCAGATAGTTCTATTGAGAAGACAACAAGCACTGACTCTGGAAGATGGTGAGGTGTGAAAAGTGTTTCTTGGAATGCAGGAGGGCCAGAGCTCAGATTTCAGAACTCATATAAAAGACAGTAGGCATAGCAGCCTGCCTTAACCTCATCTCTTGGGAGGGAAACAGAGGCAGAATTCCTGGAGCAGACTAGCTGGATAGTCTAGAGAATCTTCAAATTCCTTATTTAGTGAAAGACCCTACCTTATCAAAAACAAAAAAGGGGGAGAGAGATAGAAGAAAACATCTGATATCAAAGACATCAAAGACCTCTGGCCTCCACATGCAAGTCTGCATATACAAACACATGCCCATACATATGTTATCATACAAATAGACCGAACATACACACACACACACACACACACACACACACACAGAGAGAGAGAGAGAGAGAGAGAGAGAGAGAGAGAGAGAGAGAGAAAGAGAGAGAATAACCTATGAGTCAACAACTCACAAAAGGAGAGAAATATTTGCAAAAATTCCCATGCCAAAATAATAAGGCTTTTCTTTCTTACTAGAGTACCATCTTCTAATTCTCTTAGGAATGCAGAGTTCTGAAAAAGAAGTATCTCAACCTTCCCAGGGAGCTTGTGTCAAGGAGAAGGACTATGACCACCATCATCTGAGAGGCTAGAACATAACAGACAGCTGAATTCACCAAAACCACAGGGAAACAGTAGGTGAAGTGATCAAGAGGAAAATATAGCAGTTGGTGCTGTGAGCTAGTGAATTCAGTGTCTGAGGTTTGAATTGGTTCTTACAGATCTCAAAACAAAAATCTCCCAGTGACAGATAAAGCAGTTGGTTGACTGCCTCAATGAGCCTTAGCGTATAAGTGAACCCTGGCTGCTGTTAACACACTTTACCATGTGTGATATCACTTGCCTAGGAAATTGGCTATAGCAGTTACATGCACTGGATCCTCATAGCGGCTGTGTTTATTTGAAGGAACCCCGAGCAAATGTTCACTCCTGACCATGTTTACTCAGTCTTGGCTCTATTGGCATTTGTGGGGAGGTAGTTATTTGTTGTGGAGGTTGCTTTATGCCTTGCAGGGTATTTAAAAACAGTGGTTTCACTTGTTGTCCAGATACAATCAAATGTTCTTTGAGAACCTTGGTTGAGAACTATTGTTTTATATATTGTTCCTTCTCAGGGAGAGCTAGGATAAAATCCATGGGTTTATAGGGGGTTCTAGGCCTGTGTATGAGGAAGGCTCTTTTGACAGAGGTAAAATGAAGTTTGGTACACCAAAGAACACGAATGCAAGTACCTAATGAGAAAACCTATGGAAAGCACTAAAACCGTTTACAGAGCCTCTCCGTAGACACAGAAGTATGGACGATGCCTTGGGAAAGGTGGGTATAAAATAACTTAGCAAGGAATATGTCATTTGTTTTGGACCAAGAAAGATGGATGAGGAAGGAAAGTAAAGGCATTGTAGGTTAGAGCAACATGTGAGCATGGGTGGCGAAGCAGGCATCAGACACAGGAAGTAGGGGGACCAGATAGGCAAGCCACACAACTGATTATTTTCAGTCTCTATTTTAATTTTCTCTTACACATCACTTGACATTTATTCCGGGCTTTACTTAATTTCCCTTAGCTTCCTAGGGTAGAAAAAAAAGGGAATACTAGAAGGGACCTTTAAGTCCATTTTATAAAATCAAGAAGGATCTCGGGAAAGAGCTCAGCATAAGAAGGGGATTTTTCCCTTTGAATTTCTGCCAGAGAGCAGAAAGGATTTTTTCTGCTTTAATTTCCTCTTCTTATCCCCTGAGAAATTTTAAATCCTCCCGAGTAAAAGCTTACTAGTGCCTAGGAAAAAGTAATTTTAATTGGTCCGTTCCAATCTGTATTTGTTGGGATGAGTGTGAATGATACCCGTGCATTTAAGTCTGATATTTTTAATCTGGGTAATTAAATGACAGATGATAAGTGCATGAAATTCTCTTTCTTTTGCTATAAACAATTATATCTAAGGTTGTACCAGCATAGAATATATAACAAAGGACTTAGAAAATGATCAGTTAGCCTAAATGAAGGCAATGCCTCATTTTAGTTGGCAAAATAGATCTTGGTCCTTACAATGGTATCCTTCAGGTATTGTAGCTACTGTGAATAGTTATGTGTGCTGCCAATTATGATCTCTGCATTTCATTTGTAAGTAGTAGTTTTGAATACATTCTAAGTATAATGGCAATATATCATGTATTATGGAGCACAAAATAAAACAAGACAGCCTTTGGACAATATTTAATTTCTGTATTATAACACTATATGTGAAATAATGACACTGATTTTCAAATAAAAATACATCACATTATATCCACTTGTATTTAGTGAGAGGAATGAGTCAGTGTAGAGGCAAGGTTAAGATCTCATAGCCGAGACTTTACCTGAGAGAGAGAGAGAGAGAGAGAGAGAGAGAGAGAGAGAGAGAGAGATCCAAACTTGCTGAACTTCAGTGCCCACATTTAAAAATGTGAGCATTCTAATATTTATCTCAAAGGACTGTCACTAGGATAAGTTGATATAACGCATCCAAAGCGCTCAAGCGAATATCATCTTGTAGATCTTCAATACTTGGCACAACAACTGAAATTAGAGGCATTGCTTGTCTAAATTTATGATAATCCAATTCTGTGAGTCCTGTTTTCTGAACTGAACAAGTAGAAGAGTTATGTGGGACTATGATAGAAATCTATACTCCTGTGTCATTCAGGTCTTTATGATGGCACTCACTCCTTCTGACCCTCCATGGGTATGACATTACTCTTTGATTTATTATTTTCCTAGGTGATGTCCATTTGGCATTTTCCATGATAGTAGCTCTTCTGTGGTAGGTCAGAACACCAATGTGTAGAATCTGCCAGCTGCTCAATATATCTATTCAAATTATGTATTTGGAATCTTGGAATGTAATCACAGGATGAGTTTAAAGACCTCTACTCTTTGTGAGTTGGGTCTGACCTGTGACTCCACTGATCATTTCATTTCCATAAACATAATTCTGACAGGAGGATCACAGTGACATTTTGAATCAAAATCAGTATCCAATATTCTCAAATTCTCATTAAT
Source organism: Rattus rattus (assembly GCF_011064425.1). Taxonomy (NCBI): domain Eukaryota; kingdom Metazoa; phylum Chordata; class Mammalia; order Rodentia; family Muridae; genus Rattus; species Rattus rattus. The sequence goes on along the minus strand of NC_046154.1, from coordinate 234,709,709 downwards.
CCCTTTCCCAAGATGCACAGTCACCCAGTAAAAGGCTGTGGATTCCTAGGAAGACTGCTAAAAGGAAGTATGCAGTTTTACTATGTTCCCAGATGCTTTTACTAGGAGAGCAAAGCTCCCCTTCATTCAAGAGGTTATTGATTTGTAAGTTAGCTCAAGTTTTGGAATTTATAGGGGTTCTTAATTCTGATCTGTAATTTAAATTAGGCTTTGCTTTTTCTAACCAAGGACTTTCTACATATGTACTCAGGTAAGAATTTAATAGTCTTCCCAATTCCTGACCAGAACATATGATTAAATGGTGAGTGCCATAGAACTGTGTGAATCAGACAATTAAGAGCTGAAGGGGTTTGCAACCCCATAAGAACAACAATACCAACCAACCAGAGTTCCCAGGGACTAACTCACCATCTATGGACAGACCAATGGCTTCAGCTGCATATGTAGTAGAAGATGGTCTTGTTTGGTACCAGTGGGAGGAGAAGCCCTTGGTCTTACCAAGGCTTGGACTCCCAGTGTAAGGGAATGTCAAGGCAGGGAGACAGGAAGGGGTGGGGGAATATCCTCATAGAAGAAGGGGGAGGAGGGAATAGAGGATTTATTGATGGGAAACCAGGAAAGGGGATAACATTTGAAATGTAAATAAAAATATCCAATAAAAATATTTATGTTAAAAAAAGACTTTCATTTGCTTCATCCACTACATGAATTTTACCCATCCTACATTTGATAGTTAGAAAGCTATTACAGCACCTAGTAGACTCATACACATCCCTAATTCTCAATTTTATTTGGAAATTTGAATTGCCTGGCTATAGTTCTTACTGTAGATATAGTCTGAACAAAACAGAATCATGGAACTTTAAAGACATTAGTAGTTATTTAAAATACTAATAAAAGGCTTACTCTATGGACTCTCCTATCATGGATGGATGTTTCTTAATTGACACAGACTTCTGTCTCCTAAGCCGTAAAAAGATTCCTCTATACTTTAAACCATTTCTAATTTGCTCATGGTGAACTATCTATGGAGCTATGTTTAAATTGATATGGCCCATTTTACCTCCTTTGGCTTCAGTAATAAATGTAGAATCTGTGCTTATGAAGCTCATCTAAAGAAATTAAAACTCTCAATCCAAACCCTTAACTCTTACCCACTAGTATTCCACTTGTACTGATTACAAAACTCAAGTGCATCTACTGGAATACATGCTCATGAGCTGTGCTTCAGGCCGTGTGGCAATCTCTGTTTCTGGTTTGAAAGTTATTGATGCAGGTTATACCTAAAGAGGACAATGGGAGAATTTAAATTTAATCATCAAGTTAAAATAGGTAATTCAAACAAAGTTTAGCTATTAAACCATTAGTTCTTCTGGCCCCTGATAGGACCAGACATGGGTATCACACATGGCTATCCATGCTGGCAAAACACCCATACACATAAAATAAAAATAAATATTTAGAAGAATTATCAGTCATGAAAACATCATAATCATTTTTGTATTGAAATAGTTATTTCAGAAGCAATAGAGTTGAAGAGGAGAAAGGCAAGAAGGCTGGTTACTTTGCAAATTTCTTCAAAAATTAATGACTAAGTTTTTGGCAGGAGAAGGAAAGAGTTTAATTCAAAATATTGAAGTAAAATTAGGTGTGAATGAGTTAGAAAATGCATGAAGATTCCTCAACATTAAAACTGGGTCTTCAGGCATTAACTCTTTGCTAGTTAAAGTGAATGGGACAGTTTCTTTTAAACACACATGCATGTGTGCACGTGCACGCACACGCATGCATGCACACACACACACACACACACACACACACACACACATGGACACAATATTTTGATCATATTTTCCCTTCTCTCAACTCCTCCAAAGCCCCCCCACCATGTTTTTACCCTCTCAAGACTGTGAGTTAGAAAGCTCATAATTTTGTAATGGGGTACCTGCTAGAGCATAGATTCAGTTTCTTTGGTGAGAGAATTGCATATAAATTAAGAAAGTCCTTAATGTCTTTCTTTAGGACAGGCAGCATATACAGTGATTATGTATATGTACTGAGAGTAGTCATTCAATATGTAGCTAAAACTGTGTCCTTTGAGAACTTTGAGCAGAGCACTGTAGAGATAAGTGTTAAGCACTTCTAAGTCAGTCCCAAGTCTCTGACTTTAAATTCACAGTTAATGGAATTGTTTGGGAAGGATTAGGAGGTAAGGCCTTGTTAGAGGAGGTATGTCACTGGTGGTTTTGAGATTTCAAAACACATACCAGCCCAAGGCTCTCCTCCTCCTCCTCCTCCTCCTCCTCCTCCTCCTCCTCCTCCTCCACCACCTCCTCCTCTTTTCCTCTTCCTCCTCCCCCTCCTCCTCTTTCTCTTCCTCCTCCTCCTTCTCCTTTTTCTTCTTGCCTACAAAAAAATCAAGGCATAAATCTTCAGTTACTGCTCCAGTGCAATACCTGTCTGCTTCCTTCTTTGATGACCATGGACTATCTCTCTAAAACTGTAAGTAAGCCCCCTGTTACATGTTTTGTTTTATAAGAGGTACCTTGGTCATTGTGTCTCTTTACTGCAATAGAACAGTAATTAAAACAGATACTTTTTGTTGTTGTTGTTCCTGTAAATGTACCTGAAGCCTCTTAAGGGAGCAGCTAAATGTGACTCATGTTTAGAGGGCTTATTCCCTTTTCACCTGGTTTCGAGTTTCTGGGCCTGTTTTGAAGCAAACCATCAGAACAGAATGAGCATTTTACAGATAGAGGCTTTTTATGATGGACAGAAAGAAGTGAATGGGGGTTTCAGGAAGGAACTAGGACCTTTATTCTAATAAGCTCTACCTCCTATCTTCAACACCCCCCATGACTACATTATGAATCTATGAAGAGAATAATCCATTAATTAGGGGATATCTTTGAAGATCTAATTATCTCTGGAAATGCTACCACAGACAGATAGAGGTGTGCCTTTTCACTAATCCTCCTGGAATTTCTTTCTTTTTTCCCCTTTTCTTTTTATTGTTATTATTTGCAGGAATAGTGACTGTTTTTGAGACAAGCTTTTTCTGTGTTCTGTGACCAGTCTCAGTCACTCTGCAGACCAGGCTGGCCTCAAACTCACAGAGATTCACCTGCATCTGTCTCCCATATTTTGGGATTAAAGCATGTACCACTATGCCCTTCAGGCATTTCTTAATATAACCAAGTTGACAATCAAGAAGCAATCATCACGCAATGGGTGCCACATGTAATCTATCTTTTCCCATGCATACATCTGTCCCACATAAGACTACAAGCTCGAAGCCAGGTAGATTAAAAGGTACACACTCTTCTGTGTCTGTGCTGGCTCCTCTGTAGAGGAATATGTTTTGCAGTTGTTTGCTGGGTTTGAAACACTTGAATATGAATCTCATTCAGACTTCAAATGCTTCACACATAAGTATTCTCAAAAAGTTTTAAACAAAACCTTAATCACAATCTTCAAAATGCTAATACAAAAATCTCCCTACTTCTTCTGATCCCTTGGAAGCTTGTGCAAATGTTATGCTAACATACTCTGTTACAGCTGAGATAGTGCTTCAAATTTGCTAGTGAGGCACATTATTGACAGAGCTCTGGGAATTCAACCCCATGAGTCTCAGAAGTTAGAAAGCAGAGCAAAGCTTATGCTCGAAAATATAAGTCCTGTGACTGCAGCCTTTACTTTTAATTATAATGTCTTAAAAGTTACAATTCCATTCTGCCATCTCACCAGGTGCTCAAAAAATGAGATTGCTGCATCTTGCTTTTAAAGAGCATGTCTGCATCAAAACATAATATGTCTCTACCTCCCGTGGAACCACCTAGTAATTCAAAGGCATATTTCATCTGAGTTGTCTAGACTGTCATTGCCATTGGAAAATTAAATACAAAAAATGTTCAGCTCTTACTGTGCTGTATAACGAAAGGATGAGAAACCTCAGGGAGCTCACGGTTTTAAAAGCGCAGGCCACCATTCTGCTCTGGAAACAAAACAAGCCCAGGAGTGTTTGTTGTGACTTTACAAAGCAGCCTTTAAAGATTTAGAGTTAAAATAAAGCATCTTTTCTAGAAATCGAGCTGCGAGGCCCATAACCATTGTGTGCATTGTCTATCTTCCCTTCTAGAGAGAGCTGTACAGTAGGCAAGGTCATATAAACTCCCATTGGATTCAACTTCTTGGTTGGGCCAAATTGTTTTGTTGTAATAGGATTTGGAGACAATTATTATACTGCTAGAATTATATTTGAAAACTGTTGGGGCCAGAGATGAAATAGAACTTGCTATATTTCTCTGTGGTCAAATCAGAGGGAAAAGAATCTAGAGGCCAATCCATCCTGGGAAATGGTGTGTCTAACCAAACTGAGAATGACTCCAGCTTGAAATTAAAAGGACCCTGGCTCATATATTAGCCCTGACAGTTCTAATAAGTTATTTAAACTTTCGGGGCCTTAGTCTGCTCATTGGGTAAAATGGTTATGTGATAATGCTCAAGACACGTTGTACATTTAAAGGCATTATCTTGGTAGCAGATACATAGCAGTTGCTCATAAACAGTCATTATTCATGGGCACAAGAACAAGTATAGTATTATAACAGTTTAAAACTTATTTCAATTATGTGTATGTGCTATGTGTCTATGTGGAGTCTATGCACATGTATCTGTGGAGTCCAGAGGTATTGGATTCTTCTAGAATTACAGGCAGTTGTGAGACAACTGACATGGGAACTGAACCCAGGCAAGAGCAATACAGGATTTTAACCACTAAGCCATCTTGTCTCAATAGCCTGCCAAACATAGTGTTGGGTCCTACCTTGGGGTGTTTCCCTTCCCCCTTGCTGAGCCTTTCAGCTTCTTGTTGTTAAAAAGTTGTTTATGCCCCTGTTTTGGGGCTGCGACTTTCCATGATGCAGATTTTTCCTGTTTTCCTGGTTGGGTATTTTCGCCTGCTTTATTGTTTTTCTACGGCTTTTGCCTCTGGTATATACAGAGATCTCAGTAAATCTCTGATGGCATTCTTTTAACACAGATGACCCGAGTATGTGTTTCTTCTTAAATCTTGCAGGCCTATGCCTGATTCTCATGTCCTGACAATGCAGGCGTCGTCAACATGGTACTGCTCAGCTATGTTTCTTTTTTAGCTTCTTATTAGAGAGTAATGATGCTAATTTTAAAAATATGAATTCAAGTTTTGAGAATCTTGTTTCTAGAAAACAGATTTGAAAAAATATGGGGAAAGTTAGAAGATCATCCTGACAACAGTTTCATTATATCCAATTGTATTAATAAGTGTGGAGTCTATGACTTTTGCACTTGCAAGGCTGTTAATTCTGGGGGTTCAGATGCTAGAAAGATTTTTTAAATTTTGATTTTAATATATTTGCTTTTATAAAGCCTGCTGTTTATCATGGGACATGGGTGGTAAGTAAGTAATCACACAAATCATTATACAAAGCTGTGATGAATGCTAGCAAGGGAAATGCCATGTGCATTTAACCAACAGTGTAACTTTTTGCTCCCTAAAGAGTTTCTTCCTAAATAGAAATATTTTTAGAGTTTTGTTACAACATGTTTTCTCAGCCATCTGTTCTTTCCCAGTTGAGGGAACTACTGCCTCACAGACCTTTGTCAGTGACTATAAAATTCATCTGTATAGTCTCTGTACTTATTTTTTGCTATATAACTATTTGGGTTTATTTATAAAGCATAGGGAATTTGTTCATCAATAATGATTTTTCCACTTTTTCAGTTACCCTTTGAGAAGGAACATCTTTTATTTCTATAAAATTCAACCATCACACTGGGCGGTGGTTTCTAACCAGAAAGTCTCATATTAATTTCTCAGCCAATGGACAAGATTCCTTTGTCAATATACTTTGGCTCATTCGACTGAACATTCGCCTGGTGGATAGCAGTGCACATTTCTTTTCTGTTACTATTGAAAAAATAGAATTCTCTCCTACAATACATAGTTTTCCTCCCTCCACTCTTCCCAATTACCCCTCTCCCTCAGATCTTCTCGTCCTCTGTTTTCCTTCAGAAAAGAGCAGGACTCCAAGAAGACAAGGCAAATAGAACAAAACACGATACAATAAGACAAAGCAAAAGCCTTCATACTAGGCTGGACAAGCCAACCTAATAGGAGAAAAAGAGTCCCAAGAGCAGGCAAAAGAGTCAGAGACATACCATTCCCACTGTTAGGATTCCCACACAAGAATACCAAGCTAATAGCTATCACCAGAGGACCTGTACACCAGAGAACCTGATGTAGAGCCATGCAGGCCTTGTGCTTGCTGTTTAAGACCTTATGAGTCCACAGTAGTTGATTCAGTTGGCCTTGTTCTCCTGGTGTTTCCCAACCCATCTGACTCTTAGAATCCTTTGTCTCTCACTTCTCCAAGGCTTCTCAAGCTCTAAGGAGAGAAACCTGATGGAGATTTGCAATTTAGATTCTCTCTCTGCATAATGTCTGGCTGTGAGTCTCTGCATCCAATCCTATCTGCTGTCAGAGGAAGCCTCTCTGTTGATGACTGGGCAATACACTGATCTATGAGTACAGAAGAAGATTATATGTAGGGAGTGGGGGCTTCCCTGCAGTGGGTTGCTAACAGGGTGGCCAGCAGAGGAGATGAGGAAGAGTGAGATAAGGAGTGAGTCAGACTGTGGTCAGGGAATCTCACAGCTCAGAACACTACTGCAGCTCAGACTAACTAGCAACCAGGTGTTTCTTTATACAGATGCCACAGAGTAAAACCAGACTAATGATTATTGGAGAAGTAAAGCTTGCGTTGTTGATTATTTGTTACATGTTGAGAGTTACGAGTTCAGTCACAATTAGAAAACACAAACAGATTTTATTTTTATCTGCCCAGTAACTCCAATGTAAAGAATCTAAATAATGTCTCCTTCAAAGCAAACATATTTATTATATGACGGCTTGCTTTTAGGCTAGCAGTGCTTACAGTTTTAAAGGACTTCAAACAAAATATCTGAACCAGTCTTTTAAGAAATAGGAAATATTAATGCCCAACTCCTTTTACTATGTTTTATCATCTACACTATAAAGTAGAAATCGTTTATTTTAGTCAATCTATCTTAATAACCGAGTTCAATTCCTTGTAGGGTGTATCCAATAAGACTGTTTCCCTATCTTTAAACTACATTTTCAGAGAGCTCCAATCCTATCATAAAAAGAGATCTTGAATCTGTAACTTGTTCTCCTGGGCAGTCTGAATTTGTCAGTTGCCTCTATAAACCCTGAATCAATTATAATGTTTTAGTTTTCTCAGGGGCAGATACCCCAGATTCCTGGGGTAATGATGTCATTTACCTATGTGCTTATCTGTGCTTAATGATCTCCAGAGCATAAGGAAGACTTCTAATAGTGGACAGATAAAGCTATGTTTAGACGTTCCCCCCAAAAAGGACCCAGATATAATTTTCTCTTGAAATACATAAAATGAATCATAATGCAGAAAGTTCCAAAGAATGCAACATGCAGATACCCAAACCCAAAAGTTAGAGACAGAAGGACATTGATTGCAGGACTTGATTCAGCTTTCCTGGAACTGTGTCAAGCAGCTGTGCTGATGTCATGACTCTCAGCATTTCCAGTGTATATGGCTTGCCCAATTAGGAATCATATCACTGATTACATGTATTTATGTATATAATAATTATGTATTTTTGTCAGTTGTGTTTGGTTAGACCCTAAGTCTCTGAGTCATCCAGCTTCCTGATCCTGGATATACAGGCAGTATAAGGCATGGGCGTCAAGTTAAACTGGAATTTAGTTGGCTGCTCCCACAAGTTCTGTGCTACCATAGGCCCAACATAGGCAGGAAGGACAGATTGGCTGTACAGATTTCTTATTATGGTAGTAAGCATGTGTATATATTTTTCTAAATCTGCCAATCTGAATGCCCTATGGCCAATTTAGGACATGTTTCTCTAGGTCTGTTAAACGAGAAGAGGTTAACTGGTCATTGTGGGATAAAAAGAAAGAAGAGAATGTTCCTAAGTTTGAACTGAGTTGTCTTATTTAATATTGTATTTCCCTCCCACCAAGTCATTGATGAAAAAAATCTCTTTAGCAACATAAAATGAATCATAGCATGCTAGCATTGCAAAGAAACTTGACATTTTATCAATTATGGCAACTGACAGAAATTGGAATTCAAGTTGGATTAAACACAATAAAGTTTATTGACTGAATCAATAAGTGTTTGTTGTTGGTTTTTAAAAGAGAGAGACCCTCTTTAATAGTATAATATGGGCTAGAGATGTAACTCAGTTGTAAAGGGATTTCCTAATATGTACTAGGTCATCAGTTCAATTTCTAGCACTGTGGGGTAGGAGGGATATATAATAATCTGTAACCTGAGTATATGTATAACATCTAGTTTTTCTCTATTTTTCATACTGGAAACTGAAAAATACTATAGACTGACTATGTCAGTTCCTTCTAGAATGTGTTCTACAGTTTGGAAAACAAAATCAGAAAGTGCATTTCTGGTTTTTCATGTAGTTGTGGGGACAGGTGATTAGTTGTGCTAATTTGTTATATTTTCACGAATCTTACATTTGGAATTGTCTTGGAGTGTTCGTTTGTGTACTGGATGCTATTGGCAGAGGTCTGCTGCTCCCGCTACAGGGCTGTTGCTCTGAGACCGTGCTAGCTCTGCTGATCAAATTTTCAGTTTTTAAATTGTTTAAGAAGGAAAGTTTATTACATTTAAGATTAATATATTGATTTTTTATTTTATTTTTCCTTTTCTTTATTTAAGGAAACATACAATTTCAAAAGACTACTCTTGTGCTGATGATGTATTTCAGGGTAAAGCTACAATATGCGAAGTCCTGAGTTTATTCCTGCCATTACAAATGAACGGATGCCATGAAAGGAAACGACTAGAAAGATTTCAACTAGGAAATAGGGAGGAAAGCTAATAGAGGAGAAGGGGAAGGGGTGAAAAATAGCACTAAGGAAGTAAGGATGCTTGAAAAAACTAATGAGAAAGATAGTAATTTCTTTAATTAAAATGCATATACACTATAATGTGAGTATAGATACTCATGTACACACAAACACACACAAAGTTGGAAAAGTTTATATCATATGGGGTGACAATGTTCTCAAGAGCCTCAGAGTAACAAAATACAAGGGTTGGGCATGGGAAATCTTCCTTTAAGTTGTTGGTCTGAGAAGCACAAGAGATACCCTAGGTTATTGATGTTTCTCTTGGTTGCCTTACAGAACATGAAAGTGGGAATCTATGTGTGAAAGGCACTGCACATCTTAGATTAGATTGTAGGCATTGGCCTGACACTGACTTGGAAGCTTCCTCTCTGAAGACTAGCTCTCAGAATCTGAACTGAGCTTTCGTAGCTGTAAAGGAAGAGAATAATCAGTAGTCATACCGAGTTGTATAGCCTACGGACCACCACAGTGAACCAAGATAACCCTAAGCATGCAATAGTGAAGCTTGGTGCTTATGTAACTGGGGTACTGGAAACCTAGCCTGGTGAGAACATGGACATAAGGGATAAGTTAACACTGCTGTTTTTTAAAATCAGTATAAAGCTCACCATATTCTAAGTACTTATTCTTGCATGCCCTGAAAAGTGTAACTCTTATTCCTCATCAAAGAAGTCTCTTTTTTATGGCATACAGAGAAGACCATTATAGAAATCCGCAACTGGGCACAACACAGAGAACAATTGACCATGGAATCCTGTCCCCAGTTGATACATCTGCAATATAACCTTCCTCCTACAGCTCAGGGGACACTGTAGAAGGGGGAGCATAAACATCAGAAGAAATGGAGCACGCTGACGTCTGCTATGAGATAACACTTCTGTGTATGACAGGGAAGCTACATCCATGAAATGTTAAAAAAGAAGTCACTTAAGCAAGACCTACTAATGATGATACAAGTTGACATAGCAGTGGATCATGGGGGAAATCTGAAAGGGCTCCACTCCTAGATGAAGAACTACAGGGTACTGGGGCAGAATTGTGTGTGTGTGTGTGTGTGTGTGTGTGTGTGTGTGTGTAGCAATAATAGTTAAAGAGGTCATGAATTTTAAAAGAAGTGGGAAGGACATTGAGATGGAAAGAGTTGAAGGAGGAGAGAGAGGAATCCACACTCATGAGCACCTACACAAAGCTAATTGTATTTAGTGTTTTCCTTTTAATATATGAAGATGGGAGGGAAATGGGAGATATGCCGTGTATGGGGATCTGGAAGAAGTATGGATATGGGCTTGGATGACCAAGACATGAAATGTTCAAAAAATTAGATAGAAATCCAAAACAATGAAAACTCTTGAAGCGAGTAAAAATTCAAGTGAACCATCTGCAAAAGAGAAAGCCTGGAAGCAGACTGGTATACCAAGAGCCCTGAGAGGCATCTATTGCTATATCTTTATTAAGAGCCCTGTCACCTCAGGAAAATGGTTTCTTTTTATAATTTAGTTTCATCTCACCCAAAACCTGGAACATTAAACAAAATAAGACCTACAGGCTCTTCCTGATGTATTATCTGGGAATTTCTAAGTAGTTTAGGATCAATTTTTAATATTAGTCCTTAAAGAAAACATAACGAATTGATTACTGGGCTTTCTTTTAGAAACCTAAAGTTGTAATGAAAAAGAAACATCCAGTAGAGTAGTAATGAGCAACTAAGGAACTAGCAATGTTCATTAGTCATTACGAGTTTTCATTAAAAATTGTTATATGGAATATTTAAGTGATTATCATATGCCAGGCACTTTCCTTACATATGTGTGTCAGGAGGTAAGTGTTAGGTGGATGGGCAGAAGCTTACATATTTACAACCAAAAGAGAAGTGGTATCATTGTCTCTTATTATATGAAGTTTTAAAAAATACAGAATTTGAGACAGAGTTAATGAATAATCAAGCTGGAATTTGAACCTACCCTTATTGCTAACCAATTGAACACTGTCATAGAGTTTTATTGGGTTTTCAGGTACATCTCTCTGAAATGTTGATGCTTTAAGGTGCAACTTAAGGTAAGAATGGCAAGACTCTTGCTGACGTTTCCTACCAGATACCTTCCTCCTCCTACCCACACACAGACTTAGCAGGAGGCCTCATCTCTCTGATAAAAGCTGCAGATAATCACAAACCACACCTAAAGCTTGATGTCTTCTGATGTTGGACAAGTCAGTTTGTTATGCTGAGCCCCAGTTATCCTCTGAAAAAGTAATAAAGCATGCCCTGTGGGAGATTAGTGATCTTTCTACTCTTCAATGCTATACTTTTTTTTTTCTTTCTGAAACTGATGCTACTACCAGAATGGCTGACCTATATTAGCCTCATAAATTATAATAAAAATTGTTATTTATTATACTTAAAGCTGACCATTTCCTACTGGTAACACTTGCTGGAGTTCAGAGCCCCAAATAGATTACATTTACTCTTGAAAAATATTTTCCTACTGAACCATCATCTCTCTATCCACAGTTTGCTATTAGAACTATTCATATGTCAATAAGCATTTAGACTGATTTCCTGACTTGCCTGTGAATAGTGCCTTAATAAATGGCCACCTTTGATTTCTTTAGGTATAAACCCAGGGGTGATGCAGCTATATCACAAAGTAGTTTTATTTTTCTGTTTTGAGGCAGGGTATTCTAGCTTCATGTATTTTGCTATGATTAACCGCCCCCCCCCCAAAAAAAAAGCTTCATAGGGAAGAAATGATTTATTTGGCTGACAATTGCCCATGAGAGTCCAGTATTGCAGGAAAGTCAAGTCAGGCACTAAAGCAGTCACATCACACCAATATTCAATGTTAGGGTGAAATAAATGCACTCGTGCTTCCAGATGGCTTGCTCAGGTAGCTTTCATTACATCAGGTGAGGCCTCTTTGACTTGAAAGCAAGCTAGATCTGAGAAACTTCAGAGCCATGGTATTGTAAGCCTGCCACACAGGCCACAATTAAATATTTGGTGATTAAAGGAAAACAGCTTCCTCTTGGCTGCATGTTCATGTAATAAAGTTCCTGCTATGTGGGGCTGAAGAGAATGCCATGTTGCAGTGACTTCTTTTCGTTCAATAAGACAATAGCTTCAGACTAGGAGACGATACTGTCTCTCTTCGGTGAATCTGTCTAAGGGTGTTTACAGCACTTCTGTGATCTGGAACGGTAGTGGTCTCTGCACAGATGACACTAATTCTCATAGTTTTAGCTAAAATGCAATACATTTCCTTCAATAAATATTTTTCATAAGATCATTTTCATAAACTTAAGATTGTTCCATTCTTTTGTTAAATATTTTTTCCTGTTAATTTATTCTTAGAGAAAATGTCTGGCCTAGTGGGTTCTTTCCTGGCCAGAACACTTGGAGTCTAAAGAGAATAATTTATAGGAATCTTAAAGCCTAAATCATAAGGAATAAGATTTTGGAATTTGGACATGTAGATAATTTCTTGATATAAAAACAGAGAGAATATTTGAGGAAAACATCAGATCAGATATCTGTGTGTGAAGTGGGGATGGTCTGGGGAGAACAGTGGAGCAGGATGAATAAGAAATATATATTACTTGGGTATAAAATATTACAGTGAAGCTTATTGCTTGTGAGATAATGTAAGCATTACTAATAAGATGACTCAGTGGTTAAGAGCACTGACTGCTCTTCCAGAGGTCCTGAGTTCAATTCCCAGCAACCACATGGTGCCTCACAATCATCTGTAATGGGATCTGATGCCCTCTTCTGGTGTGTCTGAAGACAGCTACAGTGTACTTATATATAATAAATAAATAAATCTTTAAAACATTCTATATACGTTCTGTTAGCAGACATTTCATCTAACTCCACTTTGTATTCTCCCAACAAGTGTGCACTAGACGCTTCAATCTGTAGACACTATGTTGTGTATTCTTTGGATGACACAAGTTTCTAGGTAATCTAGCAGAAAATTATTTGCTATATTGTTCTGTGCCATCATGTCGACTTAAAACTTTACCTTAGATCTAAACTTTTTTCAAACTAAACTGGAAAGATATTTCAAATGGATTGTACCAACAGTGTAGAGTAGCAAGGACCTCAGGTCAAATCCATCTCTAGTTTAATTGACAGAGTACAATTTGTATTTACAATGGGTGGAGGTTGAAGTGTAGTTCCCTTCAGCACAACAAAGAGAAGTTAACATCCTAATATCAGTATCTAAGAATGAAACATTCTTTGAAAAGAGAGTCATTGCAGATATATTTAGCCAAGATGAGGTCAATTGGAGGAAAGTGAGATTTCCTTCAGTATGGCTGCTATACTTAATGGAGGTTGCTATGCTAAGATGAGGCAAAAGGCAAATACTACATTGCTACATCAAGGGAAAAAAAAACTGGTATATACCTCTACAAGCCAACGAATGGGAATATTCTCAGCAGACAGAATGAAACAAAAGTCAAGAAAGATACACCTATAGCCATGTTGATAGCTTATTTTCAGATTTCTAGCATTCTGAAGTCTGAGGCAACAAATTCTAGCTCGTTTAAGCCTCTAACCAGTGCTACTATAAGTAGTGTTTAAACCTTAGCAAATTAATGTAACCTTCAAAGAATGATAGTTAATTTTCAATGAGTGAGAAGACAGGCAAATGAGAGTGGGGCACTAACCACTTTCCTGCCAAGCAATCCAAGAGCAGGTACCATAAGATAATAAATGAAAATCTGGAAAGGATAGTATCGTTGGAGATTGGAGCATGGAAATTCACATTTCAATGGCAACCAGATTAAAGTCAAAATAGTGTTCAAAGGAACACTGCTGAAATATATAACTGAAGCTAACCGCAAGAAGCAGCCAGGATACTTGCGATTATAATTGTTTTATGCACATGTTCACATATCTGAAAAGGAGGGATAGACTGGAAGGGAGGGGACAGTTAGCAGGAAAGGGAGAAGTCAAGTCTTTAGTAACAATTTGCAAACAATGGCAAGAGGCAGGAAATCTGCTGTTTGAATACCTTAAAGGATGGGGGAGCAGTGAGTAAGAAGCTTGCACTGAGAAGGGCATGAGCTACTTAAAACTTTTAGGAAAGGAAATACAAAGTTAAGAAAGAAAAATCCAAGGGAAAGGGTATTCTTTGAGGATTTTTGTGGCTGTTTTAATCCTCTACAAGAATTAAAGAAGAACACAAATGCTGCTTAAGTTAGCTTGAGATGTCCTGACCAACCCACCATAAACCAAAAACATCTTTGGTGGAAGCATATTTGACATTCTCAACCTTCAGCTTTACCTGGAAACACAGTGCACTCTAAATAATCAGTCATTTCTTCTTTGTGATCATGTGGTTGGGAAGTCCGTCCTGCTTCCACTAGTTATCACTGTGGGATCTGACCACATCTCAGTTTCCCACACCAAGATCAAAATTTAGAATTCAGAGAAAGATCCCTACTAAACACATCTATCTTTTCACCAACACAGAGAGAAAATGTTAAATCACACCATGACAAGGTGTTGATTACATGACCTGGAAATGATAGGTGGGACTGGGATGAGGGCAAGGGGGAAAACACATATGACTGAGGTCCCATGTATGTACACGTGAAGACAGAGTGATATAGAGTCAGAGCTTAGAGGCTGCTGTGGGATATGAAGCATGGATATGATAACTGGCCTTAGATTTAATGCAGTTCTTCACTAGGGCTTAAATAGTTTTATAGAAACTGAGCTCATAGTACCACTTTTCTCAATTATTACTTAGGAAATAATGGAAAAATAAACACCTCCCCCTGTGTCCTGTTACCCTTACTTGTACAATGGAATGGCCTGAACATCTTGCTTGCTTTTAATTACATTACATTTTCCAACTTTCCTTGGTATCACATGGGTCATAACTAAGTACTGAATAGTGTAACTTCTGAAAAATTGTGCCTGGGCCCCATATAGGGCTCTAGCATGACTTCTCTGACTCTCACAGATGACAACAGTAACCATTATAATGAATTTGGAAGCAGTGAGTTAGAAGTGCATGCTGACAGGAGCCTGATATAGCTGTCTCTTGAGAGGCTCTACCAGAACACGACAAATACAGAGGCGGATGCTCACAGCCAACCATTGAACTGAGAACGCGGTCCCCATTGGAGAAGTTAGAGAGAGGACTGAAGAAACTGAAGGGGCTTGCAATCCCATAAGCATAATAATACCAAGCAACCAGAGCTCCCAGGGACTAAACCACCATCCAAATAGCATACAGGGACAGACCCATTGCTCCAGCTGCATATGTAGCAGAGGACGGCCTTTTTGGGCACCAATGGGAGAAGCCCTTGTTCTTTCAAAGGCTCGAACCCCCACTGTAGGGGAATATCAGGGTGGGGAGGTGGGAAGGGGTGGGTAGATGGGTGGGGGAACACCCTCATAGAAGAAGGGGTAGGGGGATGGCATAGGGGTTTATGGGCAGGAAACTGAGGAAGGGGCTCACATTTGAAATGTTAATAAAAATATATCCAATAAAAAATGAGTGCTTGAATCATCATCACCCCGTTACACAGGTAAAAATTACCACTGAGTCAAGTTATTCCATATTGCATCTCTTAATGCCAGTTATGTCCTTTAATTAATACAATGGTGTTAATGAGAGTGCCTCTGCGGTAAAACTACCACAGCTGAAGCAGTAAAAATATGTATAGTGTTTTGTCACAGGCAGGTTTAAAGAGCTGTGAATGTCCTGGGTGTTCTGATTCTTACTCTCAGTATGGCATAGGGGTTTATTTGGGTATAATTTTTGTTTGTTTGTTTGTTTGTTTGTTGAGGTAAATGATCAAATTTGGATATCCAGAGCTGGACAGAGGACCACATTCACAATAACAACAACCCATATGAGTGAGTGAAAAGCTCACATTGCTACAAGCTCAAAACTTGACAGTCCCATTTCCAGCAAATGTTGGTTTGTCCCCTTTGTTTTATTTATATTCCAATCAAATATTCATGGGAAATTTCCTCATTATCTCACCAAAAGTCTTAATGATGAAAACCACTATTTAATTCTCAAGAGATTAGGGGAGCCAGCATTCTGATTTAGTGCTAACCTCATTAGGGCAGGGACTGCAGAAGAGTGGATTAACAGCAGGATGCGCTGCATAGTTAAGTATCAAATCGTCAGCCAATTAGGTGTTCTTCGTATGAACAATGTATTATTTCCACATATCAGATACCAGATCTCAAGTATTAGTGTTTTTTTTAATTCTAAAATATGTGATTAACCTCGATTGTACTCTTGTACATAATTTAAATTCTGTGCTAAAATGGAAACAATATGTGAACTGAAATTGAGTCTTGGTACCACAAGGGAGTTTGCAGATATGCCTCTAAGGACAAACAGTTGGTGCGTAGAGCATGAGTTCGCCATTCCCACAAGAGTGGACAGAACATAGGGAAGCCAAGGCCATTTACCAGCTGTTTCAAAGGGGCACCTGGGTTAATGGCTCGCACTCTAGTAAAAAACTTTCCCTTAATGAGTCGTGTGTGCATTTAATTTGTTCATTCATTCATTCTACAAGACTGTTTATTCTATAAGTCAGATTCAGCCATGGGCAGGTTAATACAAATGAAGGGAGAAATGGAAGTGTGGAGAGAAATATCTCCTAGGTACACAGAGCACTAAGGCTGTAAAGAAGATACTCGGGAAATTATAGATAAAGTTTATCAGGAAATGACAGGGCACATACAACTTTTGAAATATCACAATCCCGGTAAAACTATAAGCATTAAGTATTCTTAGATAAGAAGATCTGTGAACAGCATGGGATCTGTTACCCAGCAAAATAGGGAAAGCATCTTTAGTCCTAACTTCATGAAAGCAACAACAGACAAGTGCCTTTTCACCAAGACCAGAGTGTCCCAGAGAAGAAAGTTTCCCAGCATTAAAAAACGAGCTGCTGTAGAGTAGAGAGATGGTGTGTACAGTCCAAGGAATCACAGGAGGATGTGGGCTGCTTGCTTGGCATAGGGAAATACTGGCCAACCACATACATGTCTCTGAGATCAAGCAAGTGTATGGAAAACATTATGAAGGAAGGGTCATAGAATTGGAAGTAAAGGATGAGTGTAAACAACAGCACAACATAATGTAAAGTGATATTGTCAGCCTTCATAATCATGATGGTGATAGTTATGAACTCAGGAGCACCATTAACTCAATCACATGCAGATGCTGGCAAAGTAAAACAAAACTAGCATCTAGAAAAAACTGAGGATAATTTCTGTAGCCACATGTGACTAAATAGTCCATGGATGCTGGGATTAAAAGCAAAGGACAGCACAGCACCCTACAGTGCTATTTGCCTTCAAAAGTGTTCTTAAAGTTAGCTCATTTAAAAGATACAGAACATATAATCCTTCTCTGTGGATTTAGTCATTCCCAGTTAATCCTCTCATTGTCTTAGGGTTTGAAAAATAACTCTCCAGGTAATTATGTGGGTCTTAAAAAGTGACCTTTAATTTAAACTAAGTCAATCTAACAAAATTAAAATATTTGCATCACTTCTTATTTCTGATCCTGGGCAATCAGCTTCTTTCTTTCTTTTTTCTCTATGGAATGGAAACAGTGGTTGTTTTTATATCATAAATTTTATATAATGAATTAACAAGTATTCTATAAAAACCATTTAAAATAATGTACAAATGGCATAAATAAAATGTCCAAGACAAAAATAGTTATTAAAATTTATACTCTTTATTTATTGTTATTATCTTCTTATCAAGACCAAAGTGGAAGTACTCAACTTTATTTTTTTCCATCTTTATTAACTTGAGTATTTCTTATTTACATTTCAAGTGTTATTGCCTTTCCCGGGTTTCCAGGCCAACATCCCCCTAATCCCTCTCCCTCCCCTTCTATATGGGTGTTCCCCTCCCCATCCTCCCCCCACGACTGCCCTCCCCCCTAAAATCCTGTTCACTGGGGGTCCAGCCTTGGCAGGACCAAGGGCTTCCCCTTCCACTGGTGCCCTTACTAGCTACTCATTGCTACCTATGCAGTTGGAGCCCAGGGTCAGTCCATGTATAGTCTTTGGTAGTACTCAACTTTAAAATCACCATCATACCTTCATGTATCATAGGTTGTCTTTAAAACCACATTTCCCAAACTAGATTATATTTAATATCAATCTCCAAATATATTCTGGAAATCAAAAGGTTACTGAATCACTAGACTGGAAGAGATTAATCTTTCTGTGCTAGTTTCATTCCTACTGTTATAATAAAATATCCTCAAAGAAAGATACTTAGGGAAGAGAGGGCTAATTAGGTCACCAGGTTACTGTCCATCACTGAGGGAAAGCCAAGGCAGGAACTCAAGAAGTCATTTATAACATATTCAGCATCCAGAGCAGAGAGAAATGACTTAGGCTGCTTGCTTGCTTGTTATCATTCCTCACTGGTACACAATTCAGGGTCCAGCCTAGAGAATGGCATTACCCATGATAGCCAGAGTTTTCCTAGAATACTCTTTTACCAAGGTCATTCATCACAGACATTTTCACAGGCCAACCTGAACTAGAGAATTCCTCATTTAGATTCTCTTTTTAGATGATTCTGGTTTGTGCCAAGTTGACAATTAGAACTTAGAAATTAGGCATCATAATTGCCTTCGCATCCTTCCTAAGCACTTGGCTATAAACTGTTTCTCTGCTTGTTTGTTATTGTTTTGTTTCATTTTTGTTTTTCACATATGAATCTTTGCATATCAGGGAATGTATCTGTAAATCTAACTAGAAAAGGAAAACCTACCTATGGGACTATGGATGCCAACAGGTAAAAATGTACACTCTGCTTGAGGAAGCACCAACTCTGCTTACTGGGCACCAGTTCTGTGAATTTTGGGTAATTACTTAATTTTCTTGTATATCAGTTTTCTCACATGTATTATGGGAACAATAATGGTGTTATTTATAGAGGGCTACAAGTATTAAATGAGTTAATAAAGCTAAAAGGCTTACATATAATACTCTCCTTATATTTTCTATGATATATATCATATTATCTGTGATATATATCAATTAGAAACCATTTTAATGATATGGTATTGATGTCTTTGCCTTTGGATAGATATTCTATTCAAATTCATTGAAATTGCAGTTTTTGGCAGTGTGTTAAGTCTGCCCACTTTTGCATAACTCCTCCTGGACATGCTCATTGTGCCAAATCTCAGGCTATTAAATACTGTGTATCAAATCTTCACATTTGTCTATTCTTTAGAACAAGATCTTTCAAGTTCACAATCTCTCTTTTTCTATAGTTCCTTCCCCTCTAGCACACAGGACCCTAGAAATGAAAGATTCCTATCCTTTTATTGGTGCCAAGGTCAAGTTCATGTTCGGTGATAAAGCAGGTGACATCGAAGAGAGATGGGTTTCTAGGGACCAGGTTGTCATTTGAAACAAATCGATGCGTAGTTGCACTTGGCTGCTACTCTTACTAAAAATTTTGGTCTCATTTAATGTCCCAGCTTCTATGGGGCTGAACTATGTCTGTTTGGGGTTCTGTTATTGGGGCTGCTGGTTGCAACAATGAAATGAAGTGAATACCCTGTTATCTCTTATTACTTCTCGTCCCTAGTGCTGTCCGGAAATGAGTGGCACTGGAGTCAGATGCTCTTGGGCAAGCTACTGCCCTATGAAATTCTCTCAGGCCCAATTTAAGGCAAGGGGCTGGATTTTGTATCTCTAGGGAACTTGAACATAACCTGAATGGGGTGAGGGGTGGAGGACAGAAAGTTTAGTTTCAAATCCATTTTTCCTCCATGTACCACAGTAGTAATTTTCTACCATTATATGCCCCTTTCACATTTTATAAAAGCCAGGTTTTATTGATAAAGGCATATACTCAGTCTAATCAGAAAAATCATTATTTCTAGAAACCAAAAAAGTTCCATTTAATTTTTTTTGTAATTTATTTTTCAGATAATTTTTTCCAGTAAAGGTGGATGTTAGCAAGTCAATGACTCACCAAATAACTTATAAAAACAATGTTCTTTTATGAAATTAAAGAGTGATGGTCACAAGAAAATATTCCTCTCTTTCTCTTTTCATAGTGTTTCATTTTTTACTCTGTCTTTTGACCTGAGAGGTTGTCATGACAACTTGGGATTCGAAAGAGGAGACAGCTGCAACAAGGGCAAATGATAGATCAGAAAGGTAAGAAGGCTCTGAGTTCCCCATTGTCACTGGCAGGGGTGAGGCGGGGTAGGAGTGGGGGTGGAAGTGTGTTGGAACCAACCCTGGAACTGCCACCCTAGTGTCTCAGTGACCTAACACCCTCATTGTTGCTAGTGGGTTACACATGGTCTTTGTAGGTACTTTCTCAATAACATATTCCTTTAAGGCTCAGAATTTAGGTAGATTCACTGTTGCAAACTGTAGGAGTGCTGTTTTGTGATTGTGTATATGAATTAACCTTGTATCCCTCAGGTCTTCTGCATATGTCCTATGCCCTGTCATAACTTACCCAATAGCATTGTCAATTGTTTTGATCATCTTTAAAGTGCCAACAAAGAGAACCATTTTGGCAGATTGAGTCATATTTCATAGAAATGTTAAGTATAAACTAGAAATTCAACAAACTGGCATCCCATCTTTGCCTCTATGCTGCAATTAAATGTAGGTTCAAGAGGGGATTCAAGATATGTCACAGGATAAGTTTTGGTATAAAATATTTTAAATTGAACAGGAGATAAAATATTTTGTCCTAAAAGAGATTAAGAAGTAGGAATGTTCTAGATCCCACAGTGACACAAGGTAGATGCTGTCAGATGTATTTTTGTTGCTGGGTTTTCTTTGGTTCCTACCCATTGATGCTTTGGGAAGTTCTTCAAGCTTGACTGAGGTCCTTTTATCTGAGAGGCCCATCAGAGGATTCTCCTTAAGTGACATGGGAATTTTAGAAACTGATTATTACTGTCAAAGTGTGGAGAGCATTGACCCAGCGATAAATCAGGAGAGTGGTGGTGAGCTTCCCATGAAGCAGACAAACTCCCTGAGCCACTTTTAGACAGGGTTCACTAGATGTAAAGCCTGATTGATAAATCAAAGATTCACAGGATGAGATTTTATTAGTGAACAAGCTCTAAGCACAACAACTGAGCAGATACTCCCAACCCTCTATGCTAGCTAGCTACTTCCGAGTCACATGCCGTGGGTTACTTGTATTTAGTCTCTCCTTGGCTTACTCTGCTGTAGCTGTCTGTCCTCATGGAGAATTCCCTTAGCAACTATTCCTCATGCCCAACCTCATGGTGACCATCATCTTCCTGCACCTGCCTTGTGGCTCTTCTTCCTCTGACCCCTCGCCTGTGTCATGGCCAACTCCTCCTAGCTCTTCTTCCTGGGACCTCTGGTTGGTATTAGGCATCTAGCCTTCCTATCTCCTCTGCCCAGTCATTGGTTGTTCAGCTTTTTGTTAACCAGTCAGAAAAAATTGAGAATTCTTTAGACCACATTGCTACAGGAGATTCTTCAATATTTATGACTATGCCTATGTGTGTTCTGTACCTAGATCTGAGGGCACAGAAATCAGCATCTGAATACACAGTGCACAAGATCCTTCTCCAACAGTGATTTATTACTTTCCATGACCTGTTAGTTTCTATAAAGAATAGTACTAAGGAATATTGGAAAAAGGAGATAGACATAGCATGGTGTCATACATGCCAAAGGAAACATCCCTAGCCTGATACTAGCAGTGTTCTACAAAATAAATTGTGTCGGAGGTTCACTATGTTCCCAGAAAGGGAGTCACAGTTTGTGCTCCCACAAAAGTCAGTCACCATCCATGGACTGTAGAGTAAGTTGGGAAGAAACTGTGAAGAAGTTGCAGTTTTCTCTGCGCATAATCCAAGTGGTTGGAATAGTCTTTCGACAGCTTCGGAAGAAATATGTAAATCAGTGGTAGAAACTTCCCTAGTGCTGCAGCCCTTAATACAGTTCCTCAGGCTGTGGAGACCCAACCATAAAACTATTTTTGTTGCTACTTTATAACTGTAATTTTGCTACAGTCATGGATTGTAATGTAAACATCTGTGTTTTCCATTAGTCTTAAGTGACCTCTGTGAAAAGGTCATTTCATACTCAACCTGGTCTCAACTCACAGGTTGAGAACCTGTAGATGCAAGCCCTGGGTTTGTGTGCCCAGGACTACTAGGGAAGACCAGAGAAAATCTGAGCAAAGAACATACTATGCTTTCCAAGCCACATTCCCTGCCTCTCCTAGATAAGCGTACTAATTGTCACTTCAACCATAAAATGAACAACCCTCAACCCCAAATCAAAGACCGAATTATCCAGGATTCTCAACCCTGTCATTTGCACACTATAGAATACTGGAGGAAGATTTAATATATTTAAGCTAGACTTTCATAATAGATGTAAAAATTAAATAGATAGATTAAAATACATTGAGTATTTTTTAATCTTTCTACTAGAGTATGTTCTAAACACAGAAAAATCATGAAATCAAAAGTGACCTTGAATAGGCAGGCTTTCTGTAGGTTGTCTAGATCTCTGTCTCAATGAGGCAAGCTCTGGGTACAGCAGCCCCTGGGTGGAGCCTGGCGGACCATGAAGAAGGCATCCATACCACTTTAATAGTACGAGTGCGCGTGTCTGCTGGCGTACCCCATGACATACCCCATGACACAAAATAGAGGATCCTAGGAAACTAATAGCACCTCAGAATGGGCCCGGAACAGGGGGATGGTTGCTTCTTCTGTCTTTACAGAAGGCCCCTTGGGTGCTGACAGCCTGTTACCTCTCCATAGTGATAGTGGCATAGTTGACTACCCCAGAGCTCATGTCAATCCTCCATTGGTCCAAAGGCTGTATTTAAAAAACATTGCTGAGCAATAAAGTAGCTCTGTACCTCAGTGCTGATCTCTGGAGTATGTTTCCCGGTTTTGTGACTCCACCTCCCTGACTCCCTCTTGAATCCAGTTCCTACATCTGGCACCATGGACAGGAACCCTTGAGAAGACCCTCGAATCTTTCTGGGTGAATGGACCTCTGTGAAAATGGGAGTGGTCCCTCTCTTACAGGCTGAGCTATCAGTTTAACATTCCGAGGGAGTCCTGAAGAGTACTCAAATGAAGGTTTCTGCTAAACAGCTTAATCCGTTTTATGATAAGGTCATAGACTTCTGCTCTTGGATCCTGGTGGGGCAGGTCTGGGATGAATACAAGAGCGGATAATCTGCTAGACCCAGAAGAGTTTGAGGACTAGCTTTCATCCTATTCCCAACCCCCCTCCCTTTCTGGGCTCTGTGGCTATTTTTGGCTGCCTCAGAGGTTCAGTGCTGAGGTCACCTGAGGCCCTCCTGAGCAAGACCAAAGGCCTGAAAACAGACTAGAAATAATAGCATGTTCTAAGCTTTCCCCTGAGCCGGACTCTTAGAGGAAATGTTAAGCCTGAGGATAGAACCCTCTGGAACCCTCCCAAGGGGCTAGATGCTCATCTCACAAAGTGAAACCAACAGGGCTTTACCCTGTTCTGGAATGCGTTTCAGTTTATGGCTGTGATGAGGAGGCAAAATACTCTGCTTCATCATGTCTCCACCATGCCTATTGCCTGCCAGGAAAAGACCCAGAGGTCCAGACCACCAAAGGCACCAGTACCCACTGGCCACCCCAGCCCACCCAGTCTTATATAGTGCCAGCTTAGCCAAATTTGGCTTCCCCTTCTGCCCCTGTCCCTGAGTTAAGCTTATCTATGCTTCCCTTGGATGAGAAGGTGCTGGATCCTGGAGCTGCCAAGGATGACAAGGATCTATTCTCCCCTCACCCCCAGTTTTCCCCAGTGTTGCTCACCTGGGCAGACCAGGGAAATTCTCTTGACAGGACATGGGTTTCTATATTATGGAATCTTTACAAAAGATCAGCAAGGTGATCCTAGATAATGGCTTCCATGCTCCCTTTGTTACAGAGTCTATGACTATGAACCTGAACACTCCCTAAAACTGGAAGAGCATTATGAGGGCTGTTCTGTCCAGAGGCCACTCTTCCAATGGAAGGCCACCTTCTATGATGAGGGATAGGTATTAGACCATCAGAACCTTTCTCAGGGAGCGGTCTTTCCCTGGGGAAGCCTTGTAGGGTAAAGGAAGCTGGCATTCATCTTTCATTCGACCAGATCCTGGCTACCCAACCAGAGCAAATAAACCATAATATCCTTTCTCAGGAAAACAGATGCATAAACAGATTCAGGCAAGTACATCCAATATGTGGCTGAATTTTTTTTTTTTTACTACTCTCTGATGCCTCCCAGTGCTTCATTTGTGCCTTTAATGTTCGCCTGCTGTTGGCAGCTGTTCCAGTTAATGCTTCAGTAGCTCAACTAGCAGCAAATGCTATCTGTTCATAGTTACATGACTTCCTCCTGTTTGATTCAGCTGGACTACCCCATGCCTGTTTAAAAGAAGCTAAAATGTAGATAGGCATTGTCTCGCTAACATCACAGTGACAAAATGTTTCCATCCCTTCCTCCTCTGGTATGGGGATGTAGGCTTATATTTTTCAAAACCTTCTTTAATAAGGGTTCTTAAAAGGTTCAATCTCCCTTGTATCTCACCAAAGCAAAGGTAGGGGAAGAAGATGGTTAATAGGACAAAATAGATGTGTACCTGTTTAGAAGTAGGTCTTTGGGGCAATTTCAATTTTTGTTATCTCAGCAGTCTAGTCTATTTGAACCAGCAGCTGCCACTCCTTCCAGAAACAACCAGGAGGCTCCACAGATCTGCACCAGTCTGTTGAAGCAGCGAGAAGCAGCAAGGACTACCAGAAGTTTGTTAGGCGTGTTTCTTTCTACAAAGTCTCAACAAGTGAAGATCAGTGAAGAAAGCAAGGCAAACCAATGCCAGAGCATCATCAGTGAAGACCAGAGTCAGCGAGTGAAGCCAAACAATGACCAGAACCAATGAAGCCAAGCAAAGTTGACCGGCAAAGAATTCAAGGAAAACCAATACAAGAGTGCCAGTCCACTGTCTGTTGGGTTTACTTATACTTTTCCCAAACATCACATGTCCTCTCAAGCGTCTGTATCAGGAAAACACCCTCTCATTAGAAACAGTTTCCAGAAAAACATCATACGACACAACAGAGACTCTAAAGAAACCAGAAATTTCCACTTCAGGGGGGTCTTGTGACTGCATGAATGCTTTTTCTCCTCCCCCTCTGAGACCCAGTTGTCATTATCCCACAGGTCTTCCTATAAAAAGCCTGATGAGATGACAATTTGTTCCAAGAGAGAGAGAGAAAGAGAGAGAGAGAGAGAGAGAGAGAGAGAGAGAGAGAGAGAGAGAGAGAGAGAACTTGTTTTCTCCAGGGTAGTTCTCATGGGCTTCTGCAGCAGTCCTTAGTCAGACCCATTGCCTGGCTGGATGATTCAGGGACAAACCCGACCAGCCCATGATATCGACAACTAGAAGCCTAGAGTTGCCCTAGCTCCAGATGCACTCTGACAGGAAAGGTATTGCAGAATAGAAAGATCTGTTAACTGCTGAACACGGGAGACTTGTGTTGTGCTTGGGGAAAATGTCGCCTTTATGGTAATGAGTCAGATGTTGTTGATTCCAAGGTAAATGCCCTAAGAAAAAGCACACACAGACTTTCTTACCCAGTTCCAACAATCGGAGCCAATGTACTGGTTCCAAACCCCTCTCCTTACCTGGTTGTTAGCTAAGTTGACCCCTGTGCTTTCTCTATGCGACATCGTGATGTGTGTCCTTACTCCAGTTTGTACTGTGACAAGTTTCCATCAGAATTGATGTGACAAGAGGCAGGGTTATAGCACAATATATGACCCTAAAGACTATCCAGGATACCTATGATGACACAAATTCTCTTTAAAAGATCAGCAAGGAGGAGATGTGGGTGCTGTGGCCCCTGGGTGGGGCCTGGTAGATGGTGAGAGAGGGTTCCATATAGCTCTAATAGTACAAATGACTATGTTTGCTGGCATACCCCATGACACACAACAGAGGATCCTAGCAAACTAGTGGAACTTCAGAATGGACCCTGAATAGGGCAGTGGCCGCTTCCTCCATCTTTATGGAAGTCCCCTTAGATACTGGCAGCCTGGCACCTCCCCATAGTGCCAGTGGGATAGTTGACTATTCCAGAGCTCATGTTGATTCCACATTGATCAAAGGCTGTATCAAAATGCTTGCAGCTGTGCGATACAGTAGATATGCACCTAGCTGCTATTCTCTGGATTCTGTTTCTTCAGACATAGAACATTTAGTAGTTTCCTGACTTTACATATTGCCACAAAAACAATTATAAGAATCTAAAAAAATTGTTTCTTTCAGCATTGTGGGCCCTAGCATTTCCTTGAGGAAGCGTAAGCCGGTCTCCCACTAGAAAAGTTCTCAGACTCGTGTGCTCTCAACATAAGAATATTCCTCCCTGGGCCTTACTGCTCTACCACTGTGCCCTTTGCAATGTCTGATGCACATCATATGCCTTGTCAAGGGTCAGGAATTGTAGTCTATGGAATTTCATATGGGCTTACGGCTACAAAGATCTGGCATTTTTACTGAGGAAAGATTTACAGGCAATAAAGTGAAGAGAATATGGATCAATCTATCTTAATCTTCAAATGTCCTATTTTGTCTTTATTAGCTTGAGGTATGTTCCCTCCATCCAGGGCTTTTTAATCATAGAAGATGTAGAAGATCATGTGATCCCTATCTTTATGATCATTACATGACATGTTACATTTATTAATTTCCATATGAGAAACTATGTATCTTTGGAATAAAGCCAACAGAATCATGATCAATGATCTATTTGATGCTTTCCTGTCAGGCTGTAGGTATTTTGAAGAGAATTTTGTGTCTATGCTTATCACAGATATTTGTTCAAATATTTTCTGCACCCTTTAATCAAACAAAATTTCCCTTGTCATAATGATGAGTCAACTCTTGTAATTTCCACTACTTTTGTGTTTTCTTGAAATTTGTATAAGTTGGTAGTAAGAATGAATAGCCTTCATTCTTTCCTGTATGGCTTCTGTCTCTTAACATTTTTCATGGCATTTAGCTGTGCTTCTGAGCATATCATTAATTTACTGTAATATCCCACAGATGCACAATGGGTCTGTCTTCAGTTGTTGGATAATTTGAGTAAATTTGTTATGTTATGAATATTTTTGTACTAGTATGTGCGTAGATATATTTATTCCACATGGATAGACATTTACAGACGCTATATAAGGCTCATAGGGCAGATAGACATTTTACTGTGAAAATCTTGTCAAACCATTTTACACTCCCAAGGACAGTACGAGAAGGTTCTAGTTGCTTTTTATCCTTTTAATAAGGCTTTGCTTGTATTTTAAATTTTAGCTATCCAAGTGGTGATGAAGGGTTACAGAATTATCCTCTATATTAATTTGAACTGTCTGCATGGTGGTATTTGTCATTTTCAATGTGGCTAGTGTACACTTACATATCTTTATTAGAATTATGATTTAAATATTTTACTAATTTTCTCATCTCCATTTGAGCTATTTTAAAATATTTTTCATTTATAAGAGTTGTTTTTAACTTAAATGGCATGTCACGTGGAGCTGACATCAATAGTCATGAATTTTCATCTGAAGGCAATATATGAACACACACACTTAACTACAAGTATTCTTACTCTTATCTCAGATGAAATACATTAGTTCCTACCTTTATTTTATTCTTTAATTCTTCTTTCAAAATTCATCTTTTGAACTGTTTTGTACTCACTTATGGTATATTTTAATTTTATGTGCGTGATCAGCCCATAATATAGTGTTATTTTTGTGTTAGATGATCATTGTGAGAGTGATCTACAAGCAAGGCATTTTGTAGTTAAGGTTTTTTAAAAATTTACTATTAGAAACACTCTTTCCCATTTCCATTTTACCTTCCTGCCTGAATTTTTAAAAAGACACTTCTTGGAACACAGAAAGGTTGAC
The DNA here is from genome assembly GCF_011064425.1 of Rattus rattus. NCBI lineage: Eukaryota > Metazoa > Chordata > Mammalia > Rodentia > Muridae > Rattus > Rattus rattus. The sequence continues at coordinate 234,681,733 of NC_046154.1, read as the reverse complement.
AGTGAATTCCCTTTGCTTTTGTTTATCTGGAGAGTATTTCTGACTCATGTTTCAAAGACATTTCACCGACACAGAGTGCAGGTTGGCAGCATTTTTTCAGAGCATTAAAGTGACTACTCCACCAGAGGCACCGCTTGGTCGGTAAGGAAACCTCTGTGACTGCTTTCCTTTGTGTTGTTTTTCTGACTTTTTAATTATCATGTTCAGAAGTTTTATTATTAACCCTCACATGTGTCTTTATTTTACTACTCATCCTGTTGGGGTCTTCTCAGCTTCTTGAATCTTTGGCTCGATGGCTTGTTATTATTTTTGCTTTTGGAAAATATTAAGTCTTCATATTTTTATTTACAGAACATTATTCTATCCTTCTACCCACTCTTCTACCGGGATTCCTGTTGCATTTACCTTTGATTGTTGAGTTGTGGTCTTTGCTCCTTTTTACTCTCTTCTGTTTCCTGTCATTTTTGCTGTTCTCTCCCTGGTTTGGATGACTTCCGGTAATCTTTCTCAGAGCCCCAGTCTCTTTCCATACACAATAACACAGTCGATGGTCTGCTGGTGAGTCCATCTCTTCAGTCTTCTGTTTTCCTTTCTTACGTTAGCACATGACTGTTTCGAACTTCTATGCCTTTGACAAAATGCCACAGCTGTCCGTGAATCACTGGGATTCTGTCATGTGTCGTAAGTAGTAGCATTCCAGATGCTACTGCCTAATGCCTCACATCTCAAATACCTTTCCGAAGTTGCTCAATGTTTTGAGTATTTCCAGGAAAAAGGCAAATCTGCTGGTAGATACTCTTATCGAGATGGAAAGCAAACTTGAATTCCTGTCTTTTGGGGTGAAGTGTTGAAATGGCTCAGCGTGTGTTAGGTTCATATTTTGGGATTAGTTCAACACTAATGCCAGTCAGATGACAGAACTGATATTGAAGGTGGTAATGTGCAGCGGGTAAGAATATGCATCATTGAATATCAGAGTCTGTATTCAAATTCTTGTTGTAGTAATTCTTTGGTTTCTGATGCAAAGTATTTACTTTATCTCAGTAATAATCGAAGTTAGCCAGCTGATAACTGTTGAAAGGGTCACACACCCTCAAAAAGGCACTTCCGAAGACTTAAAAAGGTCAGCTAGGCTGTGGTGGTTCATGCCTTTAATCTAAGCATGTGGGAGGCAGGGGCAGGTGGGTCTCTGTGAGTTTAAAACCAGCCTGGTCGACAGATGATTTAGCATTTTCATTTATCATTAGTTTTTTCCCAGTCACTATTAATATTACGTTCTAGATAATACCAAATGAGATCAACTGACTTCTAATGGTCTCTTAGGCACGAAATGTATAAGTGAGGTCTCATTCTCTTCAATAATTTCCTTCCTCTCTTACACAAATATTCTATAAATATTTCAGTCTAGGAATAATTGGAGAATCTGTATTTTTCATATATTTGATTTTTTTTTTGCTCACATCATCAACTTTGCTTCACATGCCCTCTTAGCTCTCTGTTTATAACCTATGTTTTCCCCTAATAGTTTCTTTTATTCTGCCTTCCATTCACTTCTCAGTGTCAAGTCATCTTTTAGAGATTGCTTCTTCTGATGTTCCTCCTTGGGTCCTTCATCCTTCTTCACTCTGCTACTTTGAAATGAACATCATGTAGGTTCTGGTCACTTCCTGGACCACAACTAAATCTCCTTTGAAAAATTTGTTTGCCAGGAAAATCAATTTTTATTTCTTAATGTACTTTAATCTGAATAACTCACATTATAGTCTAAAACCCAACTATTTGTTTTGTATTGCTACCATAGCAAGTTAATAATATAATGACTTGGAATTACAGAAACGTATAATCTTATACCCCTGTAGGTGAGAAATCTGTTACAAGGCCTTGGTACACTTAAATAAAAAAGGTTCGGGGGGGGGCAGTATTTCCTTTATGTTCTAGGAGGAAATCTATTTTCTTTCTCATTTGGGTTTTTGACTTAGTTCCTTTCATGTGTACAACCAAGGGTCCAGTTTGCATCCAGATGATGAGCTAAGCCCAGTGGCCCCGTACAGCCATACACTGTACCTCTGTGCTCATGGTTTCCTCCCCCCACCTTTGAAGCTCTTAGGGAAATCAAGTCCTTACTTTACATTGCTTTCTGTTTCATCCTGCTTGGGAAAAGGACCCTTGTGATTCCTTTTGATCCACCCAGGTAATCCAGAATAATCCCTTCTCCCTCCTGGATCACTTAACTACCAACCTTAATTCCCTTTGCAATCTTGAGCCTCCTTTGGTACACAGCATGACAGGTTAGACACTCCGAGGGTTGCAGCATGAATATCAGTGGTAAATGAGGGTGTTTGCCAATATTTCGGCTGTTAAAAATCACCTTTTTATCCCACCATGACTTCAGGTTCTCTTTCCTTATACTCTCCCCATCTATCATTCTCCCCTTTAAATGCACATATCAAATTATTACAGATAAGTTTGAAATTATCAACTCCATTCTGCAGTAGCATACAGGGAAGAGACACATAGTCAACGGGCTGTGTATTTCTCACAAGGCAAATGGAGCAACTATTTCTAAGCAATTGATGTTACCTGTCAGTTATCTCAAATTCAAAATTCAATTTATCCAAATAAATACAGTTATCACCTACAAAAAAAATTCTTTGAATAAATTCCAAGGATTGGAAACACGCCAGTCCTGGCAGCCATCTCTCACTCCATGTTTATCGCAATTGGCCTTTTCCTCTAAAAGGGATGTTTGAGATTTGTCTGTAGCCCTCGCTGTCCCTTTTGTCACCTGGCATTTCCCTATTTGATCATTACAATTGTGATGAAAGTAAGTGCTGTACATAATGTTATAGTTTTAAAAATACTTTATAATTATGATTCTATGATATGCTTCAATCCTGTGAGCTAGGTAAGAAGCAACTGCTAAACTTACATTTGAAGAAAGTAAAACTGACTGGTGTTTCTCTTGCCTGGAGACAGACTAAGAATCAATACAGATACAAACAAATACAAATAATTATCTGTATAAATACAGATAATCTTTCTTTTCCACCATGCCTACAGGGATTAACTTTGGAAATTACTAAGATAATCAGGTTTTAGTTTCTCACTTTTTGTGAACTTAGTTTTGTTATTTTTGATCAAGTTAATAAAAAACTATTAATGTATATGATGTATAGAATATTATAACACGTTTCCTGAGGTAAAACTTTAATGAAATTATTCCATGTGTTCTGAATTTATTTCCACATGAATGGAGTTTTATATGATCTATTATAATCTTAAGGTCTACTTTTAGTCTCTATTTTTTCCTTATCTTTTAGGATCATATATGAATCTCCATGTCTTCCATGTTTTATTTTTTACTTATTAGAGAACAAGTAACATGTTGAAGAAATTCTCACCAGAGAGAAAATTACTTAGAAGAGCCTTAACACAAGTTACTAGTAGGTGATAACAGTTTTCAAGCATAGGTAGGTTTGAAAAGAAGTCTTTTCTTTTCTTTTTTGATTTTTCCTGTTCCAGAATGATAGGTTCAATAAACTCCTAGTTTGCAGTAATTTTAACATAGTTATTATCACAGTCTCATATTCCAGAAAATTTGTTTTCCTCTAAGAGTGTTATGTGGACAAAGTGCTTCTTTCCAGATGTGGATTAACCCATCCAAATATACCTTGAAATCATTAACTTAGTATGAGTTAAGTATGGATTTCTAAGACCTGGTTAATATTTATGAGCTTCATAATTAGTCCCCATACACTTTGTTTCAAATACCAAGCTAATCATTATCAAAATTCAGTGGATTTTTGCTCTGAATTTTGGTGTGTTTTATTTTCTGAGATTTTCATATGTACATACGAAGGGACTATAATCATATTGGCCTCTATTTTCCTTCTCAAATCTCCCTTTAATCTTGTTAAATAAAGTCCCCTCAGTCTCTATTTATGCAATTGATTATGGAGAAAAGATTTATTTTGGCTCAAGTTTTGAGAAGATGCTATCCTTCCTTGACACAAGCACAGCTGCTGATAGCTCCTTAGAAAGAAAGGAAAGGGAGTTCAGGTGTTAGAGTGGCTTTCCCCTTCTCCTTTTCTTTTATTCAGTTTTGTGCTCTAGCTCAGAAAATGGAGTGACCTACATTCAGGAACTCAAGACAGGTTTTGTTCCTCACCCAATGATCCCAGCCAAAGCCTACATTGACACAACCAAACAACTGCTTCACTAATGTACTGCTTCACTAATGTAGAAGAAGTATATTTCTTAACTCGGTCAAGTTGATGGTAAAAATTAATCATTATAGTATTTTTTCTATTATCTTTCTTCTTATCCACTTTTATATTAGAAACACGAATGAGAAATCATCTGATAAAGTAATTAAAATAAAAAGAGGTGTGAAGATGACAGCTTAATGCTTTCTCACTTAACGTATATAGAAGCACTTTCATTTACATAAAATAGTTTTGCAGGAACAATATTGATGGAGGGATGGGTTTTATTAGAATACCACTAGCTGCAACATGACATCAACTTAGGAACCTCAAGTTCATTGCAAGAAGGATTCAAGGTAATAATCTGTAATTAGGTTAAAATTGAGATGCAAGGTTTGAATAAGAGAAATAAGGAAGTATCAGAATAAATATGCATAATATCAGTACATATTACAAAAATATTTATAAATGTTGGCAACCAATAAGGAGATTTAAAAATCTCTGTCTGCTACACAGTTCACAGTGTTTATGAGGAAAAAAAATGATTCATTCCATTCTTATTGCTGAAAGTAGAAAAATTTTCTGCTCAGGATCCCTGAGAAGAGCACATTTTGTGATGTAATTGTGAAGGCCTGCTCCTTTTAGCATAACTGTAGTCATTTTGTACCAGTCTCCATTTTCTCATAAGGTGAAATTAAGTCCAGTCTCTCAGGCTCCACTTCCCAGAAGTAATTATCAATAGCTGACACTGAAGAATGCTGCTAATAAGCCAAAAAGTTATAGTCGAATTACTCATGCTCTTTTATCTCAAATGTTCTGAAATTCCCCTGTTCACCACCTGTCCACCACCCTTCTTACCTCCCTCAGGACTGATCAACTTAAAGGTTAGCTGATAATATTCCATGTAATAAGCCAAAATGTTGTACTCTTCCCCTCCATGCCTTTTAAACTTTTGAACTTGCTTTTTCCTGTGAAATGCCTGTTCTGAGAACAAACTGGTATCACATTTAGGCTCCCAAGTCCTTTGTGGGGACCTGATCGATCAGTTTTCAGGTGTGCTTTCAATAAACTATTATTGCTTAACCGAGACCAGTGTTTGTACGGTTTGTGTGGCCCTGAACCTCAGCAGTAAGGATTGACATGTTCAGCGACACCCTGTGTAGATTTGATGATAAGGACTGTGAGCTGTTTCCTATCCTAACCCCCAGTGCAGGTTAATGGTCTCCTGAAGGTGTGATTCTGCAATAGGGCAAAGCAGTGGAAATAATTCAATAAGGAATCACTGGATAAAGCCAGGAGTGGCATTAGTTGAATGAACCGAATCTTAAGGTACATTTCGGTCTATTTGGTAGAATAAAGAAATGGTATATCCTCCATGAGACTTTTTGTTGTGTTCCTCAGTAGAGCTTTCAATAAATATTAGACAGCAATATATTCCACATTACATTATCTGACAGGCACCTGGAGAGCAGTTTTTAGCTCATGTTATAAACAGACTTGTGTCTCACAGAAAATTTTGATAGTTAATTTCTAGGTAGCTGAAATGGTTAAGCACAATAGAGTGGGTATTTTTGTCTAAATCCCTTACAATCCAATATTTGTTGTGTATCATCCATGGAATCTTCTTTTATTCAGGGTTGTGTAGTAACAGATGTTACAGATGATGCCATCAAGAGGTTTTGATTATAATGAGGTCTCTGCCTTGTTTAGAAGCATTTTATTAGCACCAACTTTTGGGCATCATTAATATTTGGCATCTAGGGATTTTAAGGCTAAATTTCCTGCTTTGAAATAGTCTGTAGCTTTTATTTTCTCCTTTTAGGAGCCCAGACTTTCTTTTCTTACCTTGTGAAGCTGAAGAATGTGATACCCCTGATTCTTCCGAAGCTGATCTGTATTTGATGTGACCAGGATTTAAGCACAAGCCATGGAGAGAGCAGCATTCTTGGGAGAGTGATGCAGCTTTGAGGAGGAAGGGGTGGGTACAGACACAGACACACACCTTGCTTTAATGGGTGTTTACCTGGGGACCTGGAGAGAGTTCGCACTCTATCATACAAACTTAAGAATTATCTCACAGTCATTTCATCCAAAGGCAGTCAAGAAGATGTTTTATGACACTGACAGATACTTCTGAAATCTCAAATCACTGTGGGAAGAAAAAAGGTACCAATTCTACCTGACACAGGAAGACAATGTTTATGTGCTGGTCTGTGTACCAGATGCTATCTGAGGAGATCTGTGGAGCTCTGGCTGGGCAGGAGCAGCCAAAGAGTTGTGCTTCCCGAAGGGGAGGGAGAGTCAATCTTCCACTGCTGCTGCTGCTGCTACAGAACAGCTGGACACTACACTGTGGGCAGGCATAAGAAGGAAGGGGAGTCAGATCTGGGCACACA